>NC_084580.2:4470000-4625000 GCF_033978685.3 Nerophis lumbriciformis
GCTCACTTTCCATGTTTATGTACTTACTGTCCAGGTACTTGGAACATGTTTTCTGTGCCATTTGCTGTTTGACGCCGGTATCATGCTAATTAGCTGCCTGAAAGCGGGTGACTCCACTGTAGAAATAGCCTGCATATTTCAATTTCGTTACCCTGCGTAATGACAATAAAGCTGATTCTGATTCTGATATTTTCTAGCACATACGCTGCAATGGCTCTATCAATGTTGTCCTGGCTAGCAGTCCCTCGCTTAAAATCCTTAGGTGGAGGTGAAGTGGCATCGGAGTCTGTGTCTCTCTTTACTAGCTTCGTTGAAGCATGTTGCTTTTGTAGCTGTTTCAGCAGATTTGAATTGCTGTTTTGGGTAGTATTCCCGGGCGCGGTCACTGCTGCTGCTCACTGCTCCCCTCACCTCTCAGGGGGTGATCAAGGGTGATGGGTCAAATGCAGATAATAATTTTGCCACACCTAGTGTGTGTGTGACAATCATTTTAACTTTAACTTTAAGTAGATGGGATCTTTGATCCAAGACACAACTTTCATTTAACTAAAATGCTACTTTCTTTGTGCTTGACAAAAGAAAAGTAGTGAGAATGTTAAGAAACTCGACTTCTGGCTTTGCCATGATGTCTTGCTAGTTGTTATGAGAGTAATGTATGTGTGTGTGTGTGTGGCCCTTTAAGACATGACAGCATGTGAGGTGAGTGACGTCAGTGAGTGAGTGGGCGAGAGAGGTGAGGGAGCGCGTGCAGGTGCTCTAGCTTGGTGGATGGCTGCGTGCCCGGTGTAAGACACCAAGTCACAAAGTTGCAACAAACCGCCGGCCTCGTCATTCACCCTCGAGTCCGGAGCTGTAAAGACCCACTGCCGGGTAAAGTGAAGGTTGTTACCCCCGAAGTACATAGGCCCTGGAGGAACGTCTCCCCTGCGCTCTTCGACTACGGTCTGGGAGCCCCCCAAGCCCCCACCCCCACAAAGCATGCAGTTTCTAGCCAACACTATATAAAAAATAACGTAAAATAACGCAGTAACGCATTATGTAGTAACAGTAACTGAGTTACTGAATATAAAAAATAACGCGCTAGATTACTAGTTACCGCCGAAACTAACGGCGTTACAGTAACGCGTTAGTCCCAACACTGGTGGTGGCGCTGGGCACTGATGGCGACCAGGCCTGGTTTTTTTTTTTGGGTGGAGGGCTCCGAGAGGGGTTGGTGGAGTGGATGTAGATGGGCTCTGTGGACATGTTTCAATCCAATCCAATCCACTTTATTTATATAGCACATTTAAACAACAAAATGTTTCCAAAGTGCTGCACACCAATATTAAAAACAATTAAAAACAATATGAAATAAATATGATTAAAAACGATTTTAAAGGGTAAAACCAATTAAAACAGTAAATAGAAATCACATTTTTAAAAACACAGAGGACAACAGAGGACCACACAACTCACATAGTGTTAAAAGCCAGAGAATAAAAGTGGGTCTTAAGACGAGACTTAAAACACTCCACTGTGGGAGCAGTTCGAACATGGAGGGGAAGAGTGTTCCAGAGCTTAGGGCCGACCACAGAGAAGGCCCTGTCTCCCCTGGTTTTAAGTCTCGTCTTGGGCACCACGAGCTGGAGCTGGCTCTCGGACCTCAGAACGCGCGCAGGATTGTAAGTTTGGATGAGGTCCGAGATATAATGAGGTGCCAGTCCATATAAAGCTTTAAAAACAAACAGCAAGGGTTTAAAATCAATTCTAAGATGAACAGGGAGCCAGTGCAAACTCTCAAGGATTGGGGTTATATATTGGCGTTTCCTGGCCCCTGTTAAAAGACGCGCTGCCGCGTTCTGGATTAACTGCAACCGGGAGAGAGCTTTTTGGCTAATGCCAGCATAAAGTGCATTGCAGTAGTCCAGGCGACTTGAAATAAAAGCATGCACGACTTGTTCAAAAATGTTAAAAGATAAAAACGGTTTTACCTTTGCTAAAAGACAAAGATGATAAAAACACGATTTTAAAACGCCATTGACTTGTTTGTCAAGTTTAAAATTGCTGTCTATAGTGATGCCAAAGCTGGTGACTTTGGGACGCACATAATTTTGCAATGGTCCCAAGTCAGTGAGGGCCGGACCATTTCCGTTTTTCCCTCATTCATTATTAACAAATTCTGGGCTAACCAAGCTTTGACGTCGCATAGACAGTTGAGAAGGGGTGTCAGGGGGCCATGGCCTTTTGAAATCGGCATATAAATTTGGCAGTCGTCTGCATAAAAGTGATAAGACACTCCATGCCTCTTAAAAATCTCTCCAATCGGGAGGAGATATAGAGCGAACAGGATGGGGCCTAGAATAGATCCCTGGGGGACACCACAGTAAAGCGGAGCAGAAGAAGAGGTGGCGTCCCCCAGCCTGACAGAGAAGGACCTTTCTGACAGGTAGGATCTGAACCACTCTAATGCAGTCCCCCTGACACCCACACAGTCTCTCAGGCGGTCTAAAAGAATTGTGTGGTCGACTGTGTCAAAGGCAGCTGTAAGATCTAAAAGCACTAAAATGGCAGATCTGCCAGAATCAGACATTAAAAGCAAATCATTAATAACCTTTAAAAGTGCAGATTCAGTACTGTGCAAAGCTTTGTATCCAGACTGAAATGGATCTAAAGTGCTATTTTCATCTAAAAAAGGCTGCAGTTGCGCCAAAACACATTTCTCCAAAATGTTTGACACAAAAGGTAATTTAGAAATGGGACGATAATTTGACAAACTTGTAGGATCAAGACCTGTTTTTTTTATCAAAGGCTCAACAACAGCTCCTTTACAAAAAGAGGGCACACTGCCAGAAATCACGCTGCTGTTGATGATGTCCCTAACAGACAAGTCAATAGAGTCCCAGACTTCTATAAAAAAGTGAGGGGGGACTGGGTCTGTGGGACAGGACGAGGGTTTTAGTTTGTCAACTATTCCTGTAAGCTCAGGCATGAACACAGGCTCAAACTGACAAAACACAGCCGAGCACCGAGTGGCCACATTGAAACTAAATGGAGAAGAAGAAAGATTTGCCTGAATAGTAGCAACTTTGTCGTTAAAAAAGGAGATACATTTTTCACAAGTTTCACTTGTCATCTCCAGTGAAGTGGCTGGATTCGGATTAAGAACAGAACTAATAGATTTAAAAAGAACACGTGGCTTGTTGACACTATTTGAAATTAAGTCTGACAAATATTTAGTTTTTTTAAAAACTGATAAAATTTGAATTTAACATTTGATAAGAGACCTCCAAGTGATCCCTTTTCCACTTACGCCCTTCGCCACTCACGCCGAGCTGTGTGCGTGGTGTCATTGAGCCAAGGCTCCTGTTTTGACTTTGGACGTATAGCTCTGAGGGGCACTATACTGTCCAGAATCTCAGAACATGTGGAAATAAAAGAGCACATCAATTGTTCAGTGTCTGCAGAGTGTGATATACTCTGCATAGACACAGTGAACAAAGGAGAAAAGGCGGCTGCAGTGTCAGACCTAATAACACGCCCATGACGCACGGCAGGCGGTTTTACATCAGGGTCCAAACTTAAATTGAACATAACAGGACTGTGATCGGAAAACACAGCATCACCAACAACAACATTGTCAACATTAAAACCATAAGACAGTACAAAGTCTAGAGTGTGTCCGTGTACATGCGCTGGGGCACTAACATGCTGAGCCAAATTAAAACCTTTGATCAAGTCCAAAAACTCTCCGGCCATGGGTTTAGAAGGACAACAAATGTGTACATTAAAATCCCAGACGTTTAAAATCTTGTCGTAGCGCACCAGAATAAAAGCAATGAAGTCTGAAAAGTCCTTGATAAAATCTTTGTCGTGCTTTGGTGGTCTGTAGATTACAGCACAAAATACCGGATCAGTCTGTCGCAGCTCAAAACAGCTCAGTTCAAAGGAGGGAAAAGACCACTCCACGATCACCTTGTGATGAACGCTTTCCTTTAAAACAATAGCTAAACCCCCGCCACGACCGCTTGTTCTCGCCGTGTTAATGAAAGTACAGTCTGGAGGTAATAGCTCTGAAAAAGCAGCAAACTCACCGGTGCCGATCCAGGTTTCTGTCAAGAACAGTATATCCAAAGAGCATGATGAGAAAAAGTCCTGAAGAACGAAAGTCTTGTTCATCACGGATCTCGCATTCACAAGTGTACACCTCGTAGACGTTGTTGTAACCACGCATGGTGCCCAGCTCAGCGACCGAAGATTAGCCAGGGACACGCCACCTGAGCCCGGGTGACATGAGCGGAGAGGGCGCAGCGCGCAGGGATCCTCCCGCTGTCCGATGATTGGCACCAACCAAGACCCGACCAGTCGAAGCGCGCGCCGTGACAAATAGCGACCAAAACAGTCGCTGTACTCCCGGGGAAGTGCCGAGGACCTCACCGCGTCAGGATACAGTGCCAACCAAGCTTTCACCTTTAGCAGTCGGCCGGATCGTACTCCTCTGCGTTTCCGCTTCCTGGGCAGCGACGCGTTCACCCGACGGAAGCACTCAGGTAGGTTAGCATGGAAAAATTAATCCGAGTCTCTTGCATTGTAAAGTTCACATGACCGTACTGACTCCCCAATCCTCAACAACTCCTAGCGTTCATACACTAGAAGTGAGTCGATGGTTCTCGAAACACACGTCAAAATAACCACAAAACAGACAATAGTGATCATAGACAAGCGGCGAGCCAGACACACCGGCGCCATCTTGTTTTTCAAGATCAGGTACCAATCTAAATGTTTGGGGGCGGTCGGACTGGTGGTGGATTGGCTTGGGTGCCTGCTGCGCGCTGAGTTGCAGGTCATTTCCTACCTTACTGTTCGACCTTCGGTGGCAGTCCATGGCGCGGTCTGCGGCTCTATGGGGCTGTGGCAGTGGCCGTGGTTGGCGGCTTGTTGGGGTGTGGGTAGGCCTGGGGTCGTCCATTGCTGAGCATTTTCTGTTTTCAAGACATGTTGCTTAAATTTTTCTGTCTTGACGCTTTGATGTTTTCCTTGGTCTACCAGTACACTAACCCTTCCCTAACCCTTCCCATGTTCTTTGTACTTGGTCCAGATTTTAGACAAAGCTGACTGTGAACAATTTACATATTTTGCAACATTGCGTAATGATTTACCTTCTAGAACAAGTTTAGCAATCCCCTGCTTTGTTTTAATTGACATCTCTCGTGTTGGAGCCATGATTCATGCCAATCCACCTGCTGCAACAGCTTTCAAAGGTGTGAACACTCCTTTTTAACTGCAGACTAATGAATAGTCATGCACACAGCATGCAGCTAAAAAGCAGTAACATTTACAAAGAAACATAATGAACCCTGGAGCCCTGACAAACAGGCGAGGCAGGTATTTATAGACGCCAGCTGATTGACAACCACTACCAGGTGTGGCCAGGCTGCCAATCAGTGCTTTAGGGAGATATGCAGGTAAAGGAACTGAAAATAAGGCCCTGTCTACATTAAGCCGGATAACTCCTTAAACAAATAGTTATTTCGCCTAAGCCCTGTGTCAGCCACACTAACCCATCGTTTAAGGTTCCCCTCCTTGGATAATTTTTTACACGGGTAAGTGCGCCGTGTATCTCTTGAGTCTCCAGCTCTTAGCTTTGTACGGACTCATCGACCGTTTACAAACTGAGTTTGGAGAGGAAGTGATGCCAGAAAGACCGCATCACAGCCAGCTGCATAACAAACGGTATCGTAACGCACGATTGCAGCTATTTCGGATATAACACATCTCAGACGGCAACATAGCAGTTGAGCGACGGTTTTGGAGCCTGGAAGAACGGCAGCCTGGTGAGATATGTTTGTCAACGAGTGTGTTGTGCCAGAGGAACGGCAAGAGAACTTTCGAATGTCCAGGTCAGTTGTGATTCTACTTTTTTCTACCATTTGTCGAAGGGGAGACAACAAGAATGCGGGCTCCCATGGACGAGGGAGTACTACCGAAAACAGCGAATGCATTTCGACTGGCAAAGCAGACTATCAGTTATTGTCCGCGATGTACAGTATGTCAAGCGATTACTCAACGTCTAGTGTTGTACTCCATAACTATTGTGAAGCCATGAAGTGGTTGCGGCCGTCAAGTACGACCGCCAATTTCAGCCTACAAGCACAGTGTCCTGACCAGATATCTAGATCGATTGTTGTAAAATGTTCTTTATCACATTGTTAACTTTCACACGTCCATTAAAGATATGATTCATGTATGATGGCTCAGGTGTGATTCACTACAAAAGGGCCAGTCTAACAGCAGCTGATGGTGAGGCAAGCAAGATTTACTGTTAAGACAAATGTGGCAATAGGCTACATTGAAACACAGGGTAAGAATACACTTCCAGGTCAGAGGTGAAGATGACGATCGCATTTTTTATAAGGTTAGGTGGGATATAGCCTGGATAACATTAGCCGGCTTAATGCAGAAGGGGCTTAAGGCCATGTCTACACTAAGTCGTTTAACCCCTTAAACAAATAATTATTTAGCCTAAGCCCTGTTTCAGCCACACTAAACCAGCGTTTAAGGTCCCCCTCCTCGGACAAATATTTACACGTGTAAGTCAGTCGTGTAATTCTTGAATCTCCGGCACTTAGCTTTGTATGGACTCATTGATCGTTTACAAAGTGAATTCAGAGAAGAAGTGACGCCAGAAAGACCCCGCCCACACAGGAAGTGACGCCAGAAAGACCGCGCCATAGTCAGCTTCATAACAAAGATGGAGGCGGATCTTACAGACATGCCCGTGTTTTTCCTTCTTCTACATGAACAGGCGTTTTTGGAAATCACAAATCAATGCCTTAAGTCAGTGGTTCTTAACCTTGTTGGGGGTACCGAACCCCACCAGTTTCATATGTGCATTCACCGAACCCTTCTTTAGTGAAAAATAAAATGGTTTTTTTTTTCAAATTCAAGAAAAAGTTATATGTTTTTTTACTGGTGCACAAAATGAACATCACCTTGTTCAAAGAACTAAACCAACACAGTGCATGAACTCACTACAAATTACACACCTTACACACATTACCATGAATTGATTAACGTTGACCCCGACTTAAACAAGTTGAAAAACTTATTCGGGTGTTACCATTTAGTGGTCAATTGTACGGAATATGTCCTGTACTGTGTAAACTGTACTGTGTATTCTCTTCCTTTGCAATCTGCGAGTAAAAGTTTCAATCGATCAATCAAACAACCTGCAAATCTGATGGAAAATTAGAGGGAACATTGTTTGGGGGTATCCATAATACGCTGATAGGGAGAAGTTTTTATTTACACGATAAGTCGGATGTGTCTTTACCTCCGTGGCGGAGACTCTGCCGAACCCCTGAGGCCGACTCACCGAACCCCTAGGGTTCGATCGAACCCAGGTTAAGAACCACTGCCTTAAGTGAAGGCAACAGGCGATTGCAGCTATTTCAGATAAAACACTTCTCAGACGGCAAGAGAACTTTCCAATGTCCTACTCAGTGGCCTAGTGGTTAGAGTGTCCTCCCTGAGATGGGTTGGTTGTGAGTTCAAACCCCGGCCGAGTCATACTAAAGACTGTAAAAATGGGACCCATTACCTCCCTGCTTGGCACTCAGCATCAAGGGTTGGAATTGGGGGTTAAATCACCAAAAATTATTCCCGGGCACAACACCGCTGCTGCCCACTGCTCCCCTCACCTCCCAGGGGGTGAACAAGGGGATGGGTCAAATGCAGAGGACAAATTTCACCACACCTAGTGTGTGTGTGACAATCGTTGGTACGTCAACTTTAACTTTAACAAATGGTCAGCTGTGAGTCTATTTACCGAAAAACTTGGTGCCTTCCTCCCGTGGATGTGATACAGGCAGTGTGTGACTACAAATATTGCTTTATGGATGTGACTGTGAAATGGCCAGGCAGCGAGCATGATGCCCGCATCTTCGCTAACTCCGCCATCAGCGCGCAGCTGAAAGATGGAACCACCCCCCCATGTCCCAAACAACGGCTGGAAGATGAAGATCCGGGCCCTTTTTTTTTGGGGGGTGACCCAGCTTATCCCCCGATGCCATATCTCACAAAATAATACCCCAAGGGCGGAGTCAACCCACAACAATAATACTTTGGGTATTCTCTGTCTAGATTAATTGTTGTAAAATGTTCTTTATCGCATTGTCTACTTTCTCATGTTGATTAATTTATGATGGCTCAGGTGTGATTCACTACAATAGACACTGAATTCTAGTTCATTGAAATACCACAACACAGGATATTGTTACATTTTAATGTAAAAACTTGCACACAAAACACAGTAAACAAATGTAAAATACACAGCAAACGAAATACAATATAACTCTTTTAAATAACTTCACAGTGAAGTAAAGTCATCTACTGGGGAGATTGGAGCAGATGGACGCTCAGGTGTTTTTTTCGCGAATGCGTACTAGGTCGCGTTGCGCCGGCGGACAGAGGGGGGCATTGTTGTGTGTGGACACGGATAAGGTTAGGTGTGATTTACCCTGGATAACCTTATCTGGCTTAGTGTAAATGGGGCCATAGACCGCTATACAGGAAATAAAACAACTAAGGAAGCATAACAAGCCATGAATGTTACAGATGGTCACAGGTAGTAGTCCAATGTTCTGTTAAAGCTATAATATTACCATTATAACAAGAAGGTGATTGTTATTCAGCCCAGACTTTTTTCCCAGCAACTTTGGCACTGTGGAAAAATAAAGACGATACATGCAAATGTATTTTTAATTACAAGTAGCGAGGGGGTGTGAGCTCTGTGGAGGGCAACCTGTACCACAGGTTTGAGCGTTGCAAAGAAGTAATTATAGAGGCAGCAACAATTCCCCTGGCATGGAGGAATGTTGCTCGTTCTCTCTCTCTCTCTCTCTCTCTCTCTCTCTCTCTCTCTCTCTCTCTCTCTCTCTCTCTCTCTCTCTCTCTCTCATCCCATCTCTCTGTAATCTGTTATTCTTTTTTACCCCTCCCTGTTTCTCTCTAATAGTTACCCTGTGCACTTCACCCGAGGGCCCGTGGGCCGTTTGCTTTATATTTGCATGCTCGGTGTAGGTGTTTGAGCGGTTCAACTGTCTGTTTCTATCTCAAATAGCCCAGAGAGGCAGTAGTCTCTGCTGGGCGGCAATTCTGCTTGTGTGAGAAAATGAAAGCCCTTCATCTGGGTCACTGACTACCTTTGGGGCTGTCCAAACACTATTACTATTTGAGCCTGTTCCAGAGTTAATATTCATGATCCTGCTAACTGACTTTTGTGTAATTATTGGCGACTCCGGGACTGGCGGTACCTCCTTAACCGGTTCCACCCAGTGCGTGTATGCTCGTGCAATAAGTGTATGTGCATGTGAGCGAAATGTGCCTGGAGTGAGAGCAGGAGAGCGCACTTTCACCAGGAATGTGACTTGGACTCAGAGATAGAGACACTGAGATGGCAACATACAAGTACAGACATATAGATGCACATGCCGCAACATTAGGTACACACGCATCGTCTGATGGGATCCAAAAGAAGTGCAGCATCAGCAATCTAGTCTTTCAAAAAAATGGATGCTTACTTTGATGATTGTGATTGTAGTTTTCTCAGGTGTACAAAGTGAGCTGCATGGTACTGAAAGCTGTTTCCCAATTATTTTAAAGTTATTTTTTTATAATTTCACTGTAGTTTTGTTGTATTCCTGTACAGTAAAACATATTGTGTATGTATTTATTTCATCCTATAAAATGAAGCTTTTAAGGTTTATAATTGCAAATTATATACAAAAAATACATTGTTTATTTAATGAATAGCAGAATGATAATATCATGTAATAGCAGTACATAAATTGCATATACGAATGTTTATTGCATTGTATACTGTTAAAGTGTTTGCGGTTGGGTTATTTTGGCGGCTTTAACTCATGTATTCGTGTTTGTTCTAAATAAATTATACGAACTGGTAAACTATACTATACATGTTATCTTTTTATATTTGTTTGATTTTATACAAAACAGTTAAGATTGTACTAGAATTTCATATGCATGATTTATTACAGTGTATATATATATATATATATATATATATATATATATATATATATATATATATACAATTAAATATTTCTATCTATTATTTATTACATGTTTTAATGACTAGTAAATCATAATCATTATATATTGTATATCACACAATTGAGTATTTATGTATTAATATGTATTTGTATTTAGTATTATTGATGTTTGATTGATTTATTTGATCAATTTAACAAACCAAAGTACAATATATGATATAAATATAAATAATTTATTATTAGTGTTTAATGAATGGTAATACAAAATAATAATAGTGTATTAATTGTATAGGCCAGGGTTGTCATAAGTGTGGCCCGGGAGTTGCCCACTGTTTGAGTTTTGTTGGCCCGCAGCATACTATCTGTCAAGACTTGGACTATGGCTTGGTTTGTTCTCCCGTGGTGCAAATGAACTGGACTGGTCAAGGCTTGAAGGTGGGTACATGATTTATTTTAAACTATCAAAAAAGGAATAAACAAAAGGCGCGCACAGTGGCGGAGAATAAAACTAGACTTTAAACACAAAACTTGCACATTGGCAGAAACTATGAACAATTAAACAAAACACTAACTGTGGCTTAACAAACAAAAACTTACTTGGCATGGAACCGGCATGTTGTGGAGAGTGTGCAGGAGCATAAATGTGGTGATGTCGTCAGAACGAACAACAGAAAATGAATGAACTTAAATACTATGGACATGATTAGTGAAAGCAGGTGCGTGACTCGAAACGTGAAACAGGTGCGTGACGTGACAGGTGAAAACTAATGGTTGCTATGGTGACAAGAGTGCACAATGAGTCCAAACGTGGAACAGGTGCGTGACGTGACAGGTGAAACTAATGGTTGCTATGGTGACAAAACAAAACAAAAGTGCACAAAAAGTCCAAAATTTAAACCGAACATTACTAAAACAAAACATGATCACACAGACATGACAGAATCCCCCCCTTACGGACAGATCCCAGATGTCCAAAAACAGAAAATATCAACAAGAGTCATGGGAGGGCGGGAGGGGGACATGGCGGTGGGTCGCCAGGCCACGTGTCCCCGTATCCACCGGGGCAGAGTTAGGTGGCGGCGGCGAGTGGAACGCCGCTGCAGCAGGCGAGGCGGGCGCCCAGGGAATGGCCACATTTGTGGCCGACTGGGAAGTGGGCGCACTTGGCGTGGCGGGCGACCAGGTAGCGGCCATATCCGTGGCCGACGAGGAGGCAGGCGCGTCATCATCGTGGCAGGCGTGGCTTGGCGTGGTGAGTCATGCGGCGAAGCTCGGCGTGGCGCGTCAGGCGGCGAAGCTCGGCGTGGCGCGTCAGGCGGCGAAGCTCGGCGTGGGTCTTGGTATAGGACTTGGCATGGCGGGTCTTGGTCTTGGTCTTGGCATGGCGGGTCTTGGTCTTGGTCTTGGCATGGCGGGTCTTGGTCTTGGTCTTGGCATGGCGGGTCTTGGCGTCGTGAAGCTGCGACTGGCGGCACTTGGCGTCGTGAAGCTGCGACTGGCGGCACTTGGCGTCGTGAAGCTGCGACTGGCGGCACTTGGCGTCGTGGAGCTGCGACTGGCGGCACTTGGCGTCGTGGAGCTGCGACTGGCGGCACTTGGCGTCGTGGAGCTGCGACTGGCGGCACTTGGCGTCGTGGAGCTGCGACTGGCGGCACTTGGCGTGGAGGGTCTTGGCGTGGAGGGTCTTGGTCTTGGGCTTGGCGTGGAGGGTCTTGGTCTTGGACTTGTTGAGCTGGTACCGGAGCTTGGCGTCGTGGAGCTGGTACCGGAGCTTGGTGTCGTGGAGCTGGTACCGGAGCTTGGCGTCGTGGAGCTGGTACCGGAGCTTGGCGTCGTTGAGCTGGTACCGGAGCTTGGCGTCGTGGAGCTGGTACCGGAGCTTGGCGTCGTGGAGCTGGTACCGGAGCTTGGCGTCGTGGAGCTACTGGTGCAGGTGGAGGTGGTCTAGCTGGGGGTTGCGGCTTGGCATGGCGAAGCTGAGTCACCCCACCTGTACAGTTCCCGACCCTAGCCCCCCCCTCAAGGAGCGGATACCAGACGCGCTCCCCGCGGTCTGGAACCGTTTTTAGGGGTGGGTGGAGGGAGGTCAGGAGGGGGGCAGAATCCTCCCCACTAAATTGTCCAAAAAATATTTCTTTTTCCCCCACCTGGTGTGTGGGCGGAAAAAAAGAAACATTTTGTGACGGGGGCGGGGCTTGAGTCTTGGGGGGCAAGGACTGTCCCAGTGAGCGGGTCTGTGAAAAAATGTTCTGAAAGTGTCTGATTCTGGCAAAAAAGTCCTTTGGTGGTGGCTGATAGACAAAGTTAACAGAATTTAAAAAAAAATCTTGGTCTCTGATGGTGGGTGGGGTGACGTCATGACAAGGCGGCGGCGTGATGTCATCTGCGGGAAAACTTTTTTGCTGACGACATCTGTCAAGACTTGGACTATGGCTTGGTTTGTTCTCCCGTGGTGCAAATGAACTGGACTGGTCAAGGCTTGAAGGTGGGTACATGATTTATTTTAAACTATCAAAAAAGGAATAAACAAAAGGCGCGCACAGTGGCGGAGAATAAAACTAGACTTTAAACACAAAACTTGCACATTGGCAGAAACTATGAACAATTAAACAAAACACTAACTGTGGCTTAACAAACAAAAACTTACTTGGCATGGAACCGGCATGAAAAAAAGAGTAGCAAGGGTCATCAGGGTGTGGAGAGTGTGCAGGAGCATAAATGTGGTGATGTCGTCAGAACGAACAACAGAAAATGAATGAACTTAAATACTATGGACATGATTAGTGAAAGCAGGTGCGTGACTCGAAACGTGAAACAGGTGCGTGACGTGACAGGTGAAAACTAATGGTTGCTATGGTGACAAGAGTGCACAATGAGTCCAAACGTGGAACAGGTGCGTGACGTGACAGGTGAAACTAATGGTTGCTATGGTGACAAAACAAAACAAAAGTGCACAAAAAGTCCAAAATTTAAACCGAACATTACTAAAACAAAACATGATCACACAGACATGACAGAATCCCCCCCTTACGGACAGATCCCAGATGTCCAAAAACAGAAAATATCAACAAGAGTCATGGGAGGGCGGGAGGGGGACATGGCGGTGGGTCGCCAGGCCACGTGTCCCCGTATCCACCGGGGCAGAGTTAGGTGGCGGCGGCGAGTGGAACGCCGCTGCAGCAGGCGAGGCGGGCGCCCAGGGAATGGCCACATTTGTGGCCGACTGGGAAGTGGGCGCACTTGGCGTGGCGGGCGACCAGGTAGCGGCCATATCCGTGGCCGACGAGGAGGCAGGCGCGTCGTCATCGTGGCAGGCGTGGCTTGGCGTGGTGAGTCATGCGGCGAAGCTCGGCGTGGCGTGTCAGGCGGCGAAGCTCGGCGTGGCGCGTCAGGCGGCGAAGCTCGGCGTGGGTCTTGGTATAGGACTTGGCATGGCGGGTCTTGGTCTTGGTCTTGGCATGGCGGGTCTTGGTCTTGGTCTTGGCATGGCGGGTCTTGGTCTTGGTCTTGGCATGGCGGGTCTTGGCGTCGTGAAGCTGCGACTGGCGGCACTTGGCGTCGTGAAGCTGCGACTGGCGGCACTTGGCGTCGTGAAGCTGCGACTGGCGGCACTTGGCGTCGTGAAGCTGCGACTGGCGGCACTTGGCGTCGTGGAGCTGCGACTGGCGGCACTTGGCGTCGTGGAGCTGCGACTGGCGGCACTTGGCGTCGTGGAGCTACGACTGGCGGCACTTGGCGTCGTGGAGCTGCGACTGGCGGCACTTGGCGTGGAGGGTCTTGGCGTGGAGGGTCTTGGTCTTGGGCTTGGCGTGGAGGGTCTTGGTCTTGGACTTGTTGAGCTGGTACCGGAGCTTGGCGTCGTGGAGCTGGTACCGGAGCTTGGCGTCGTGGAGCTGGTACCGGAGCTTGGCGTCGTTGAGCTGGTACCGGAGCTTGGCGTCGTGGAGCTGGTACCGGAGCTTGGCGTCGTGGAGCTGGTACCGGAGCTTGGCGTCGTGGAGCTACTGGTGCAGGTGGAGGTGGTCTAGCTGGGGGTTGCGGCTTGGCATGGCGAAGCTGAGTCACCCCACCTGTACAGTTCCCGACCCTAGCCCCCCCCTCAAGGAGCGGATACCAGACGCGCTCCCCGCGGTCTGGAACCGTTTTTAGGGGTGGGTGGAGGGAGGTCAGGAGGGGGGCAGAATCCTCCCCACTAAATTGTCCAAAAAATATTTCTTTTTCCCCCACCTGGTGTGTGGGCGGAAAAAAAGAAACATTTTGTGACGGGGGCGGGGCTTGAGTCTTGGGGGGCAAGGACTGTCCCAGTGAGCGGGTCTGTGAAAAAATGTTCTGAAAGTGTCTGATTCTGGCAAAAAAGTCCTTTGGTGGTGGCTGATAGACAAAGTTAACAGAATTTAAAAAAAAATCTTGGTCTCTGATGGTGGGTGGGGTGACGTCATGACAAGGCGGCGGCGTGATGTCATCTGCGGGAAAACTTTTTTGCTGACGACATCTGTCAAGACTTGGACTATGGCTTGGTTTGTTCTCCCGTGGTGCAAATGAACTGGACTGGTCAAGGCTTGAAGGTGGGTACATGATTTATTTTAAACTATCAAAAAAGGAATGAACAAAAGGCGTGCACAGTGGCGGAGAATAAAACTAGACTTTAAACACAAAACTTGCACATTGGCAGAAACTATGAACAATTAAACAAAACACTAACTGTGGCTTAACAAACAAAAACTTACTTGGCATGGAACCGGCATGAAAAAAAGAGTAGCAAGGGTCATCAGGGTGTGGAGAGTGTGCAGGAGCATAAATGTGGTGATGTCGTCAGAACGAACAACAGAAAATGAATGAACTTAAATACTATGGACATGATTAGTGAAAGCAGGTGCGTGACTCGAAACGTGAAACAGGTGCGTGACGTGACAGGTGAAAACTAATGGTTGCTATGGTGACAAGAGTGCACAATGAGTCCAAACGTGGAACAGGTGCGTGACGTGACAGGTGAAACTAATGGTTGCTATGGTGACAAAACAAAACAAAAGTGCACAAAAAGTCCAAAATTTAAACCGAACATTACTAAAGCAAAACATGATCACACAGACATGACACTATCGAAGTTAAATCAAACAAAAAACAAGAACAAAGAACAAAAATAAATAAAGTAATGATAACAAGCAGACATTTTTTAATGATAATAGTTATCAAATAATTACAAAATATTATTAAAGCGAATAATAGTAGGCTTTGTCACCTACTGTTTTTTTTTTTACAAAACTGACAAATATTACTTTCGAAATATATATAATATCAGTTTTTATCTTTTTTTCTTATATATATTTTGGACACACCTGGTATAGGCTATATGTTTTTTTTTTGTTTTTTTTAATGTTTTTTTTATGTGTGCAATTTAGTTGTATTTTAACTTTTTATTTTGTGAGGTATATGACTAATTATTTTCAGATAAGTATAAAAAAAAAATATTTAACACTACTTTGTTCCTCTGGCAGTAATGATGAGTCACAAAGGAAAACGAGAGTTACAGTAGAAAAAAAAACAATCGTATATTACTTTGCATGTTAAGAATTTGGCATCACTACACATAAAACAATTATTCATAAGATCAATCGGGCAATTTCAGCATTCATTTGTTTACTATAGTGTGAACAAAGTATTAATTTAACCTTAAAGGGGAACTGCACTTTTTGGGGGAATTTTGCCTATTGTCCCATCCCCTACCACGTTTCTTCGCGAGGATTATAAGTCATTTCTACCGCTTATTCCCTTTGGGGTCGCGGGGGGCGCTGGAGCCTATCTCAGCTACAATCGGGCGGAAGGCGGGGTACACCCTGGACAAGTCGCCACCTCATCGCAGGGCCAACACAGATAGACAGACAACATTCACACTCACATCCACACACTAGGGCCAATTTAGTGTTGCCAATCAACTTATCCCCAGGTGCATGTCTTTGGATTATAAGTCATTCCTCGCCTAAATGGAAATATATGATCAACATGATCAAAAAACTAAATAATACATTTTATTATAAATGTGCCTATTACAACATTACATATATACTTACATCATGTATATAACCCTAATAGAGGTTTTTGGATGTTTTTTAGGGGCTCTATGGACAGAATTAAACGGATCCCATCGAATATATTTATTAGTTAGAATGCATAAATAAATAAATAAAAAACATCCGTTGTCATGTCTTTCATAAGGATTGTGAACGATAGGCAAAATTCCCTTTGAGGATCCTGTTGTCAAGACTTGGACTTTGACGTGGTTTGTTTTCCCATGGTGCAAATGATTTGGACCGGACATGGCGTGAAGGTAAATACATATTTAATTTTAACACTCAAAAAAGGAATAAACAAAAGGCACGCACAGGGGCGGAAGTACAACATTTGGCTATAAAAACAAAAACTCGCACAAAGGCAGAACTATGGACAAAAAAACAAAAGACACTAACTGTGGCATTAATCAACAAAACTTACTTGCGATGACGTGAACAGGGCAGCATGGACTATGAACATGAAACAGAGTGTCAGGAGTGTGTCGAGAGTGATGTCGCCAGGCTGACTGCCTGGCAACTACAGGCTTAAATAGTGATGACATGATTAGTGAAAACAGGTGCGTGACTCAAAACGTGAAACAGGTGCGTGATATGACAGGTGAAAACTAATGGGTTGCTATGGTGACAAAAAACAAATGTGCATAGAGTCCAAAAACAAAACCGAACATGACGAAAACAAAACATGATCACACAGACATGACACCTGTTGAGGACGATAACATTTCCTTAACCTCCTTTGTGCCCTTAAGCTAAATTTGAATTGCCCATTCTTAGATTTGCTGAACCAATCAACATTTTAATCAGTAGCAACTGCCAATCAATTGCATTTCATTAGTGCACAGTGGAAACGTATAGCTTACTTTTGGCGAAAGAGACTAAAGCAATTAATTTTCAAATATTTTCTGTAATGACCACCCTGGGGGACAGAAATGTTCCCACGACCCCGCTGAATTGAATTACGTTTGAGAACTTGATAAATCTTATTAATTTATCTGCACATACTTTATATAAGGAGTAGATTAATCGAATGAGCAGAGATAACGACTGCAACAACTTAAACCAGTTTCCATGTTAAGTCAATTTGTAACATATAAACAAGACTGCTCAGTCTGTATATTTCTAAATACACAGAAGAAAAATACAAATGGTTCATTGGGTTGTGCGTTTTTACAAACCTTACAAAGTAACATTGAACATGTTATAAAATTGTAAACATTGGACCCTTGTCATTTAATTTATTTTCCAAAATGTTTGTTTTGTGCAACATTTGCAACAATTTTGCTTGTATTTTAGCTTATCAGAAGGGATGAAAGTGCATATTTGCATTTACTTTGCCTGTATATATTATGTTATATTTCCAGAAGACAATTAAAAAAATAATTGAACTGTAAAACATGTCAAAATGTCAAGTACTGTGCATCACTTTGAGCATTTAACAAAAAAAGAAACACAATTAACCTTTACTATTTTTGTAATGTATATGACAGCATTTGTCTGTTTTCATATCACCGCATTCAATTTGAATATAGTTTTCTATCATTCTGCCAGATGCACAAAAAACAACAACAAAAAAGGAGATGATTCTGCTCATATTTCGTGGATGCAAGGACCCCTTTTAGCACTGCACATCCTTTCAAATTTGGGCTTTAAAGCTCATATTTCTCCTTTTAACTCTTGCTCAAATATTAAGCTGTACCGTATTTTTCGGAGTATAAATCGCTCCGGAGTATAAGTCGCACCGGCCGAAAATGCATAATAAAGAAGGAAAAAAACAAATATAAATCGCACTGGAGTATAAGTCGCATTTTTGGGGGGAAATGTATTTGATAAAACCCAACACCAAGAATAGACATTTGAAAGGCAATTTAAAATAAATAAATAATAGTTAACAACAGGCTGAATAAGTGTACGTTATATGACGCATAAATAACCAACTGAGAACGTGCCTGGTATGTTAATGTAACATATGCGTGGCGCAGTGGTAGAGTGGCCGTGCGCGACCCGTGGGTCCTTGGTTCAATCCCCACCTAGTACCAACCTCGTCATGTCCGTTGTGTCCTGAGCAAGACACTTCACCCTTGCTCCTGATGGGTGCTGGTTAGCGCCTTGCATGGCAGCTCCCTCCATCAGTGTGCGAATGTGTGTGTGAATGGGTAAATGTGGAAGTAGTGTCAAAGCGCTTTGAGTACCTTGAAGGTAGAAAAGCGCTATACAAGTACAACCCATTTATCATTATTTATATTATGGCAAGAGTCATTCAAATAACTATAACATATAGAACATGCTATACGTTTACCAAACAATCTGTCACTCCTAATCGCTAAATCCCATGAAATCTTATACGTCTAGTCTCTTGGTTAATGAGCTAAATAATATTATTTGATATTTTACGGGTTGTGTTAATAATTTCACACATAAGTCGCTCCTGTGTATAAGTCGCACCCCCGGCCAAACTATGACAAAAACTGCGACTTATTGTCCGAAAAAAACGGTAATTTGTTTTTTCATTGCAACAACAGTAGAAAACCCCATCTCACAGAGATAGGGTAGTAGGGTAGTAGAATGGCATAGCACAGACAGTCACAGAGAAGTTTCTTAAGTGCATAAAATTATGACTAAAGTGGTGAAGCTTTATTTTCATTTGCACTCCAGTTTTATTGAGTTTTTAGTTTGTGTAGTATGGGGTGTCGGACCGCCTGATTGTGGCGATCCGTTCCCTGTATGATCGGTGTCACAGTAGTAAGTCGGACCCATTTTCAATGAGGATTGGACTCCGCCAGGGCTGCCCTCATCCGATGAAAACCTTAACCTTAGCCCTAACCTAAGTAATGAATATAAATCACATGAAGTGAAGTGAAATTAATTATATTTATATAACGCTTTTCTCTAGTGACTCAAAGCGCTTTACATAGTAAAACCCAATATCTAAGTTACATTTAAACCAGTGTGGGTGGCACTGGGAGCAGGTGGGTAAAGTGTCTTGCCCAAGGACACAACGGCAGTGACTAGGATGGCGGAAGCAGGGATCGAACCTGGAACCCTCAAGTTGCTGGCACGGCCACTCTACAAACCGAGCTATACCGCCCACATCTGCGGTCCCTTTTAAGGTTTCTCATTGTTCCCATTGGGTTGAGTTTTTTCCTGCCCTGATGTGGGATGTGGGATCTGTTGATCTGTTGTGGCTTGTGCAGCCTTTTGAGACATTTGTGATTAAGGGCTATGTAAGTAAACTTTGATTGATTGGACGGCGTGGCGCAGTGGAAGAATGGCCGTGCGCGGCCCAAGGGGTCCCTGGTTCAATCCCCACCTAGTACCAACCTCGTCATGTCCGTTGTGTCCTGAGCAAGACACTTCACCCTTGCTCCTGATGGGTGCTGGTTAGCGCCTTGCATGGCAGCTCCCTCCATCAGTGTGTGAATGTGTGTGTGAATGGGTAAATGTGGAAGTAGTGTCAAAGCGCTTTGAGTACCTTGAAGGTAGAAAAGCGCTATACAAGTACAACCCATTTATTATATTTATTTATGATTGATGATTCATAACTTTTATGGACAGACTTTCTAGGCGCAGACAGGGCATTGAGAAGATCCGGTTTAGTGGCTGCATTATTAGGTCTCTGCATTTTACAGAGAATGAGGTGCTTCTGGCATTATCCGGCCAGTATCTTCAGCTCTCAGAGCATCGGTTCGCAACCGAGTGCGAATCGACTCGTATGTTCAAGTCCATGGTTCTCAACCACAAAATGGTGGAGTGCCATGTCCGGGTTGGAGAGGCGATCTTGCCCCAAGTGCAAGAGTTTCAAGTACCTTTGAGTCTTGTTCAGGAGTGAGGGAAAAGCGGATCATGAGATTGGCAGGTGGATCGGTGCGGCATCTACAGTGATGCGGACACTGAATCGATATGTCGTGGTGAAGAAGGAGCTTAGCTGGAAGGCAAAGCTGTCAATTCACCAATTGACGGTCCTACCCTCATCTATGGGGATGAGCTTTGGGTTGTGACCGAAAGGACAAGATCACGAGTACAAGCGGTCAGCTTGGTAGGAGGCCACTGGGAAGACCCAGTATACGTTGGGAGGACTTTGTCTCCCACCTGGCAGGGGAATGAGAAGCTGAACGAAGTGGCTTGGGAGAGGGAAGTCTCAGCTTCTCTGCTTAGGCTGCTGCCCCTGCAATTGGACTGCCGATAATCAGAAGAAAATGGATGCATGGATGGATGACAGTTCAGTCAAGATACATCGTCCTGTGTTAATTTAGTATATTATTTATTTGTTTATAATTATTATATATTAAAATTGTATGTCAGTTATTTTTTGTCAGTTATTAATGAGTTCCTTCCCATGCAGTATATTTAGTTAGTACTTATTTTTCTAATCAGCCTGACCTACGCCTAAGATTTATGTGTTAAATAAATTGTAATCTTTGTGATTAATACATGGATTTGTATCATTTGACAAGGTTATAAACTGTAAGTAGGTTAGATATAATTAATGAATACAATTTAAATCAAGAGTGAGATTTCAAGATTACTGTAGTGTAAAAGTTGGGTCCCGAGGTCAAAAAAGTTAAAAAGCCCTGGTATAA
Organism: Nerophis lumbriciformis; assembly: GCF_033978685.3. Lineage (NCBI taxonomy): Eukaryota > Metazoa > Chordata > Actinopteri > Syngnathiformes > Syngnathidae > Nerophis > Nerophis lumbriciformis. The sequence continues at coordinate 4,490,695 of NC_084580.2, forward strand.
ACTACACCCCGGTCTTTCGTCAGTGGTTCTCAAACTGTGGTACGGTACAAGAAGCATTTGATTAAAGTACAGTGTTTTATTTTCCTATATATAAACACATTGTTACTGTTCAAATTGTGTGTAATGTTACTGTGGGCAAAAATAAAAAAATATATACATGTTAAATAAAACCTCTGCCTTGTTTTGTGTCCTAATATGCCACTGTATTTTAATGTTGGTCACTATGGTGGTACTTTTTTGAGGTGTTACTTGGGGAAAAATGTTTGAGAACCACTGTCCTACCGTATATACGGTAAAACAAAGGCTATGTACACTTTGTCATACTCCCAAGCAGGGGCGTCACTAGCTTTTAAGGACAGGGGGGGCTTAGCCCCCAGGAGATGCACAGGATGCGAGCGAACGTAGCGCACAGCACAAAACCTCACAAACGGCTAACAAAGACTTAGAAATTATTCATTGTTATTATTATTATTTCAGTCGGTTTATTTTCAATCTGTGTTCGGTACAACAACAAACATGGGTTTGCACAGTGACATTTTGTTTACAGCATCAACAAGAAACAATGACTTGCATGATCCTTCAAGATACACTGAAACACAATGAAAGTCATGGCATTAGCCTCTATGTTATTACTTCACAACATAGAGGCTAATGCCACAACTTTCACTCACAATACAATAATTGTTTGTTCCCAAATATTTTGAAGTTGCACAGATTACATTTTGGGCACATATGTGACTAAAATGATTGTAAATTCAAGCCCTGGAAATATTACTTAATTACTTGAATTAAAGTAATATCTGGATAGGGATGATTTGGCTTATATATAATATATTTATATAGATATTATGGCAAGTCGTTAAGGAAATTAAATATATATGGAAGTCTGAATAACAATGAGAAACGTTTATATACAGGTAAAAGCCAGTAAATTAGAATATTTTGAAAAACTTGATTTATTTCAGTAATTGCATTCGAAAGGTGTAACTTGTACATTATATTTATTCATTGCACACAGACTGATGCATTCAAATGTTTATTTCATTTAATTTTGATGATTTGAAGTGGCAACAAATGAAAATCCAAAATTCCGTGTGTCACAAAATTAGAATATTACTTAAGGCTAATACAAAAAAGGGATTTTTAGATATGTTGGCCAACTGAAAAGTATGAAAATGAAAAATATGAGCATGTACAATACTCAATACTTGGTTGGAGCTCCTTTTGCCTCAATTACTGCGTTAATGCGGCGTGGCATGGAGTCGATGAGTTTCTGGCACTGCTCAGGTGTTATGAGAGCCCAGGTTGCTCTGATAGTGGCCTTCAACTCTTCTGCGTTTTTGGGTCTGGCATTCTGCATCTTCCTTTTCACAATACCCCACAGATTTTCTATGGGGCTAAGGTCAGGGGAGTTGGCGGGCCAATTTAGAACAGAAATACCATGGTCCGTAAACCAGGCACGGGTAGATTTTGCGCTGTGTGCAGGCGCCAAGTCCTGTTGGAACTTGAAATCTCCATCTCCATAGAGCAGGTCAGCAGCAGGAAGCATGAAGTGCTCTAAAACTTGCTGGTAGACGGCTGTGTTGACCCTGGATCTCAGGAAACAGAGTGGACCGACACCAGCAGATGACATGGCACCCCAAACCATCACTGATGGTGGAAACTTTACACTAGACTTCAGGCAACGTGGATCCTGTGCCTCTCCTGTCTTCCTCCAGACTCTGGGACCTCGATTTCCAAAGGAAATGCAAAATTTGCATGGTTGGGTGATGGTTTGGGGTGCCATGTCATCTGCTGGTGTCGGTCCACTCTGTTTCCTGAGATCCAGGGTCAACGCAGCCGTCTACCAGCAAGTTTTAGAGCACTTCATGCTTCCTGCTGCTGACCTGCTCTATGGAGATGGAGATTTCAAGTTCCAACAGGACTTGGCGCCTGCACACAGCGCAAAATCTACCCGTGCCTGGTTTACGGACCATGGTATTTCTGTTCTAAATTGGCCCGCCAACTCCCCTGACCTTAGACCCATAGAAAATCTGTGGGGTATTGTGAAAAGGAAGATGCAGAATGCCAGACCCAAAAACGCAGAAGAGTTGAAGGCCACTATCAGAGCAACCTGGGCTCTCATAACACCTGAGCAGTGCCAGAAACTCATCGACTCCATGCCACGCCGCATTAACGCAGTAATTGAGGCAAAAGGAGCTCCAACCAAGTATTGAGTATTGTACATGCTCATATTTTTCATTTTCATACTTTTCAGTTGGCCAACATTTCTAAAAATCCCTTTTTTGTATTAGCCTTAAGTAATATTCTAATTTTGTGACACACGGAATTTTGGATTTTCATTTGTTGCCACTTCAAATCATCAAAATTAAATTAAATAAACATTTGAATGCATCAGTCTGTGTGCAATGAATAAATATGATGTACAAGTTACACCTTTTGAATGCAATTACTGAAATAAATCAAGTTTTTCAAAATATTCTAATTTACTGGCTTTTACCTGTATACTGTAAATAAGAAAGACTTAGAGTCCGTCTGCTGATCTGAAAAAGAGCCAAAGCTGTCAAAGAGCTGAGGGACCATTTTCAAATTTCAATGCTGAAACAAATAATGCAAACAACAAAATGTAACTTCCAGGGCTTGAGATTAATGTAGTCCCGTCGTCCCGGGGACGGTAAAAAAAATGCACGGGACGAAATTAAAAGCTCTCCGGGACCATGGCTTTTAACCATTTTTTTTCTTTTTATGTATTTATTCATTTTACATTTTATATTAAATGTCTTGGTCTTTCCTCCCTCTGAAAATCCTATGAAATGTTTAACAAGCCATCCTATAACAATACAACAGCTATTAATGTAACAATACAATAAAACAAATATATTTAATGATGTTTTTTTCCCATTATTTTAACAATAGGCTAATGTATATTACTTTATATGGATTCTACAAGAAACACAAAACTTAAAAACTAAATTATTTACAATTGCAGACACAAGGTTTCGTGCAGCTTCACTCATTGTAAAGGAAGACGGAAGTCCACGCAGGAGAAAAATGACTACAAAGATGGTGTCTGGGTTTTTCTTATATATATATATATATATATATAAATTTAAATACATATTAAATCTTTCATACATATATATATATATATATATATATATATATATATATATATATATATATATATATATATATATATATATATATATATATATATTTAAATACATATTAAATCTTTCATACATATATATATATATATATATATATATGTATATATATATATATATATATATACACATATACATATATATATATATATTTATATATATATATATATATATATATATATATATATATATATATATATATATATATATATATATATATATATATATATATATATATATATATATATATCAATCAATCAATCAATCAATGTTTATTTATATAGCCCTAAATCACAAGTGTCTCAAAGGGCTGCACAAGCCACAACGACATCCTCGGTATAGCCCACATAAGGGCAAGGAAAAACTCACCCCAGTGGGACGTCGATGTGAATGACTATGAGAAACCTTGGAGAGGACCGCATATGTGGGTAACCCCCCCCCCTCTATGGAGACCGAATGCAACGGATGTCGAGTGGGTCTAACATAATATTGTGAGAGTCCAGTCCATAGTGGATCCAGCATAACAGTAAGAGTCCAGTCCACAGTGGGGTCAGCAGGAAACCATCCCGAGCGGAGACGGGTCAGCAGCGCAGAGATGTTCCCAACCGATATACAGGCGAGCGGTCCACCCCGGGTCCCGACCCCGGACAGCCAGCACCCCATCCATGGCCACCGGATCTGTGTGTCTCCCCTTCCACAAGGGATAGGGGGGAGCAGAGGAGAAAAGAAAAGAAACGGCAGATCAACTGGTCTAAAAAAAGGGGGGCTATTCAAAGGCTAGAGTATACAAATGAGTTTTGAGATGGGACTTAAATGATTCTACTGAGGTAGCATCTCTAACTGTTACCGGGAGGGCATTCCATAGTGCTGGAGCCCGAATAGAAAACGCTCTACAGCCCGCAGACTTTTTTTGGGCTCTGGGAATCACTAATAAGCCGGAGTTCTTTGAACGCAGATTTCTTGCCGGGACATATGGTACAATACAATCGGCAAAATAGGCTGGAGCTAGACCGTGTAGTATTTTATACGTAAGTAGTAAAACCTTAAAGTCTCATCTTAAGTGCACAAGAAGCCAGTGCAGGTGAGCCAGTATAGGCGTAATATGATCAAACTTTCTTGTTCTTGTCAAAAGTCTAGCAGCCGCATTTTGTACCAACTGTAATCTTTTAATGCTAGACATAGGGAGACCCGAAAATAATACGTTACAGTAATCGAGACGAGACGTAACGAACGCATGAATAATGATCTCAGCGTCGCTAGTGGACAAAATGGAACGAATTTTAGCGATATTACGGAGATGAAAGAAGGCCGTTTTAGTAACACTCTTAATGTGTGACTCAAAGGAGAGAGTTGGGTCGAAGATAATACCCAGATTCTTTACTGAGTCGCTTTGTGTAATTGTTTGGTTGTCAAATGTTAAGGTGGTATTATCAAATAAATGTTGGTGTTTAGCAGGACCGATAATCAGCATTTCCGTTTTCTTAGTGTTGAGTTGCAAGAAGTTAGCGGACATCCATTGTTTAATTTCATTAAGACACGCCTCCAGCTGACTACAATCCGGCGTGTTGGTCAGCTTTAGGGGCATGTAGAGTTGGGTGTCATCAGCATAGCAATGAAAGCTAACACCGTATTTGCGTATGATGTCGCCTAGCGGCAACATGTAAATACTAAAGAGTGCAGGGCCAAGAACCGAACCTTGGGGGACTCCGCACGTTACCTTAACATAGTCCGAGGTCACATTGTTATGGGAGACGCAGCATCCTGTCAGTAAGATAAGAGTTAAACCACGACAAGGCTAAGTCTGACATACCAATACGTGTTTTGATACGCTCTAATAAAATGTTATGATCGACGGTATCGAAAGCAGCGCTAAGATCAAGAAGCAGCAACATAGATGACGCATCAGAATCCATCGTTAGCAATAGATCATTAGTCATTTTTGCGAGGGCTGTCTCCGTAGAGTGATTTGCCCTGAAACCGGATTGAAAAGGTTCACAGAGATTGTTAGACATTAAGTGTTCATTTAGCTGCTGTGCGACAATTTTTTCGAGGATTTTCGAGATAAACGGAAGGTGGGACACCGGCCGGTAGTTTACCATGAGGTCAGGATCGAGGTTAGGTCTTTTGAGCAAAGGATGAATAACCGCTTTTTTGAATGCTAGTGGAACAGTGCCAGAGGAAAGTGATAAGTTTATAATATTTAGCACTGATGGACCTAATAATACAAAAAGCTCCTTAATAAGTTTCCCAGGAAATGGGTCAAGTAAACATGTTGTTTGTTTTGTCCCATTGACACATCTTAACAATTCCTCTAGTGTTATTTCATCAAAGAGAGAGAAACTATTTTGGAGGGCGGTATCCTTCGTAGATACAGTCGTATCTGTGTTAATAGAACCCAGTTGTAGCTGCGATGCATTGTCTTTAATCTCCTTTCTAATGAGTTCAATTTTCTTATTAAAGAAATTCATAAAATCATCTGCTGAGTGGGTGGAGCTACTGGGAGGAGTCCCTTGTTGGGTTAGCGATGCTACTGTACTAAACAAAAATTTCCGATCATTTTTGTTGAGGTGGATGAGATTTGAGTAATATTTAGCTTTAGCTAGGGTAAGCATGTGTTTATAAGTTATTAAACTATCACTCCATGCTTGATGGAAAACCTCAAGTTTAGTAGCGCGCCATTTGCGTTCCAGCTTTCTACATGATAATTTATGGGCTCTAGTTTCTTCTGTAAACCATGGGGTAGGCCTTTTAGGGGCTCTTTTAAGCTTTAGTGGTGCTATACTATCAATGGTGTCGCGCAGGGCGTCGTTAAAGTTGTTAGTGAGGTTATCAATAGAGCCGACATAATTTGGGAATGGTGCCATTACCGAAGGCAGTAGGCCAGCAAGAGTCATCGTTGTGGCAGCATTAATGTTGCGGCTGCTATAGTAGTTATTATTATTAGTTTGTTGACAATGAGTCAGAACTTCAAATTTTATAAGGTAATGATCGGACATTACTTTAGTATACGGGAGTATCGTAACTTTGGAGGTGGTGACACCCCTGACCAGCACTAGATCTATCGTATTTCCGTTGCGATGCGTAGGTTCATTTATTATTTGTGTAAGACCACAGCTATCAATTATAGTCTGGAGCGCCATGCACTGAGGGTCTGATGGGGTATTCATATGGATATTAAAGTCCCCCATTATGATTATATTGTCGGCGTGCGTCACTAAATCAGCAACGAACTCTGAAAATTCACTGATGAAGTCCGAATTGGGTCCTGGGGGGCGGTAGATAACACCCAGGTGGAGAGGCAGCGGTGTGACAAACCTCATAGTAAGCATCTCAAACGAGTTATATTTATTATTTAGGTTCGGGGTATATATATATTGTATATATATATATATATATATATATATATATATATATATATATATATATATGAAAGACTTAAAGGTATACGAGATAGGCTCCAGCTCCCTCTGCGACCCCAAAGGGAATAAGCGGTAGAAAATGGATGGAAAGAAAAGGATGTTGTGAATCATGTTAACTATTGGTCCTCCTAATTGTCAATCATTCTGGTGATGTTACGTAAGGACATATATATATATATATATATATCATTCTGGTGATGTTACGTAAGGACATATATATATATATATATATATATATATATATATATATATATATATATATATATATATATATACTATATATATATATATATACATATACATATATATACATATACATATATATACATATACATATACATATATATATATATATATATATATATATATATATATATATATATATATATATATATATATATATACATATATATATATATATATATCAAATAAAACAAATGGTTTTTCAATAAGCCATTTTTTATTTATTTATTTATTTATTACAACGCCAAAATAGGCCTAACAACGCCAATGGTTGTAATTCTGTAGCACTTTGAGATTTGGAATCAAATGTAAAGTAGATTAAAAATACAATCTATTATATCAATAAATTTTATATATATATATATATATATATATATATATATATATATATATATATATATATGTATGTCCTTACGTAACATCACCAGAATGATTGACAATTAGGAGGACCAATAGTCAACATGATCCACCCAGAAATAAATAAAACAAATGACTTATCGATAAGCCATTAAAAAAAAAAAAATGTTTTAATGTTTATTTGTATGTATCATTATTCTCCTACTCACCTTTCCAGTAGAGGCCTCTCCCCTCTCACTTTATGTGCTCCTCTGCCCTGACTCCTACAGGTCAATAGGGGTTGTGGAGTGATTATTATTATTATCTACTGATGATAGTCATATGTGAATGAGCTCAGCTCCTGTTCTCCTCCATGTGTAAAGTGAGAAACACAGCTGATGCTCCAGAAGGAAGTAACCCCAAAGATAGCAAATGGTAAAAAAGAGTGCACATTTAACTTTATAAATAACCAGGACCTTCATGATGCATTTCAGGCTAACTAGCTAACTAAGTAGCAGCATTGTTTTAGAGTGGGAACGTAACTTTTTGTCAAACACAGACCTGCTGTAAAGTGGACATACTTGCCAACCTTGAGACCTCCGATTTCGGGAGGTGGGGGAGGGGGTTGGGGGGTGGGGGGCGTGGTTGGGGGCTTGGTTAAGAGGGGAGGAGTATATTTACAGCTAGAATTCACCAAGTCAAGTATTTCATATATATACATATAAGAAATACTTGACTTTCAGTGAATTCTAGCGATATATATATATATATATATATATATATATATATATATATATATATATATATATATATATATATATATATATATATATATATATATATATATATATATATATATATAAATAAGAGAAATACTTGAATTTCAGTGTTCATTTATTTACACATATACACACACATAACACTCATCTACTCATTGTTGAGTTAAGGGTTGAATTGTCCATCCTTGTTCTATTCTCTGTCACTATTTTTCTAACCATGCTGAACACCCTCTCTGATGATGCATTCTGCTTCGTCTCCTTGTTGTGTGCGCAGTTGTGCACTGCACTCTCTAAAAGCCCTAGATGTTATTGTCACATATGCATGTACAGTAGATGGCAGTATTGTCCTGTTTAAGAGTGTCACAACATTGCTGTTTACGGCAGACAAACTGCTTTTCGGTAGACGAAAACATGACGCTGTAGTTGTGTGTTGTTGCCGCGCTGCGAGGACGTTAATGAAACTGCCTAACAATAAACCCACATAAGAAACCAAGAACTCGCCCTCGATCATTCTACAGTTATAACGTCATTGGGTAGGCACGCTGTTTATATTGTGGGAAAGCGGACATGAAAACAGGCTGGACTCAGGTCCGCCTGAATTTCGGGAGATTTTCGGGAGAAAATTTGTCCCGGGAGGTTTTCGGGAGAGGTGGTGAATTTCGGGAGTCTCCCGGAAAATCCGGGAGGGTTGGCAAGTATGAAAGTGGAGCTAATACATTTTAATACAAGCAGTGATGAATACTTACTTTCTTGAAAAAGTTTCTTATGTCCATTTTGCATCCGTTCACATTCTTGTTCTGCAGTGCTGTGTGCTAATGTGCTTCGTACACCTGCAGGACCGCAAGCAAGGTCGCAGAGAAAATGCGGACTGGATTTTGAGTGATGTGGGCATTTTCTATTTGAACAAGTCCAAGGACCGCAAGCAAGGTCGCAGAGAAAATGCGGACTGGATTTTGAGTGATGTGGGCATTTTCTATATGAACAAGTGGAATGGATTGGATACTGAAGCACTAAAGGGGCTCTCTACCTTACGCTATGAAGTGAGGGGAAACTGAATGAATAATGACAGGTTGTATGATTATTTATTCAAACTCATATTCGGGCCACTTTATAATGAATATGTCGGCATGTATTTGTAAAAAAAATTTTTTTTATTTTTTTATTTTTTTTATTTTTTTTTTAACACCAAATTATTTAGGGGGCTTAAGAATATTTTAGGGGGGCTTGAGCCCCCCTAAAATAGGCCTAGCAACGCCAATGCTCCCAAGTCTTTGTATCCGGGTATTGTCACCGTTCTGACGACCCGTGCTTTTTTTTTTCATTCTTGTCACAATCTTCTCCATCTCTGATGTGTTCTTTTGTACTTACTACATTTACTGGGTAGAATAGGAAGTCTGTTGATTAGATTGAGCATTGCAGGATTGCTTATCATTCTTACATGAATACTAGAGTGACAGAATTTTAAAATCTACCCTGCTGCTCACGAGGCACTGGTTGTGAAACACTGGACAATAGCATCATGGATTATTAGAGGTGTCAAAGTTAACTGTTAATTCATGTAATTAATTAAAAACATTGCATTAATCATGTATGAACTTGGATTAATTGCACGACATATTTTGAGCTCACATGCTTCTTTGCCTTAACTATGGATGACTTACCTGAAGCCAAGATAGGGAATGATGATTTACAGGTAAGCGACAAGCGAGTGGAAAATGTCCTTGGAGGTGAGTGACACATCGCCAATCAACTGGCAAAGATTGGACTGGCCCAGACCACATATTGGCTGCAAGTATGCTAGAGTGGCTCCACCAAACCAGGTGCTGCAACAAAGAGCAGAAAATGGGCAGCAGACCATTTAAACACAAAACAAAAACACTCAAGGGCACTGATAAAGAGGAGAAAAAAAAATATATATATATAACAACAGCGATAGAATGGGACGACTAAAGAATGAAATAAGCGCAGTGGAAGAATGGCCGTGCGCGACCCGAGGGTCCCTGGTTCAATCCCCACCTAGTACCAACCTCGTCATGTCCGTTGTGTCCTGAGCAAGACACTTCACCCTTGCTCCTGATGGGTGCTGGTTAGCGCCTTGCATGGCAGCTCCCTCCATCAGTGTGTGAATGTGTGTGTGAATGGGTAAATGTGGAAGTAGTGTCAAAGCGCTTTGAGTACCTTGAAGGTAGAAAAGCGCTATACAAGTACAACCCATTTATCATTTATTTATAAATGATACAGGGTCCACATATAGTTACAAATTAGGTAAAGGAACATCATTACAAATAGACAGAGGAATAAATATAAATATGATACAACTTAATACACGTTTGTACATATACATTATAAGCAATACTTAACAATACAACAAATATACCTGTTTTTTGAGGCAATAAGCAACTTTATAGAGAAACGCTCCAAGCTAGATTTGTATTGTATTTGATGACGACACACCGTGCCTTTAACAGAACTACGGTTCTCAATGACGTGCGGTGAGGTTCATGGCTGGTGAGGCACTGACTTCATCACAGTCAGATTTACAAACATATGAACCCTAAAGAGTATCTTATTCACCATTTGATTGGCAGCAGTTAACGGGTTATGTTTTAAAGCTCATACCAGCATTCTTCCCTGCTTGGCACTCAGCATCAAGGGTTGGAATTGGAGGTTAAATCACCAAAAATGATTCCCGGGCGCGGCGCCGCTGTTGCCCACTGCTCCCCTCACCTCCCAGGGGGTGAACAAGGGGATGGGTCAAATGCAGAGGACAAATTTCACCACACCTAGTGTGTGTGTGACAATCATTGGTACTTTAACTTAACTTTAACTTTACACATACAAACTGTAGCACACAAAAAAGCACATTTAATAATAAAAAAATGTTATTATGGTCTTACCTTTACTTATAAATGAAGTCCATGCGCCGCTCCCTCTGAACAAAAGCATTGACAACTTGTTTATAGAAGTCTTCCTTATCTTTCTTCAGTTTTAAAAGTCTCTCTGTCTCGATGGAGATCTTCCTTTAATTATTACCTCCTGCTTCGATTGAAAGTCTAGTTTAGAAAACTGTTTTATTTTAGATATGTAATCCTTCATGTTAAAAGTCCAGGCGAGAGGAAAAAATAAACGATCGCTGCTAACTGTTGCTGCATGTTGTCACTTATTCTGCAGCCGAGTAGTCGCATGAATGATCTCTGGGATCACTAGCGCCCTCTACCACCAGGAGGTGGGATTACTGTGAGCCTCAGCCAGTGCGTCTTCGCAGCCGTTTTATGATTGCTCAGAACAAGAAATACGTTACACACATACAGTTGTTGACAAAATACACTGTACATTATACACCTCAGCTAACTAAACTATGGAAATGTATAATATAATTCATATAGCAATACGGTCTCACCGCACAGCAGGCCAGCAGTTAGCCGAGTCATTGCGCAATCCATGGCGAGGCTCAACTGGCTGGTGACTCACCGCAAGTCTCTTCTCAGTATTTGAACGACAAATGTGAAAATTCAGCGATTTTGAGTCAAAATAATCTAAAACTGGTGAAGTTAAATTGAAAATAACTTTATAGTATAATCACTGGATACATACAACAATTTAATTTTTTTTTTTTTCTTTTTACATTTTTTTTCTTTCCATGACGGTTCTCAGCAATAGTGTTTCTGCCTTTTAATGTACAGAACTGAAATACACATTCTTCAACTGTGAGTCACATATGTAGGTAGCATTGCCTCTAAAATGACCTGATAATGGAACATTAATATTAAATAGAATAGAACGTAACTTTATGGTTCTTTATTAACACTGTTTATGTAACAAGATTATGTACTTGCATCACTACTCTTTCATAGATATGTACATATGTACATATGATTACTGTAGCCTTCTCTTGTACAAATCACTTTAACAAGGCCCACTAATGAGCTGGGTCATTTACCCCTAATGGGATCACTTGAACAACACTACACATGTTCCTAATATCACCATATTTTTGTCCAACATCTGATAGAATGGGATATGTCATGGAGTCGTGTGATGTAAATGACATCGATGACAAAATTTGCATTACAACATGCCAGTAAATAAACAATTTTTTTCCAAAAACCAAATGCAAGGTGCAATATTTTCTTTGCAAGATAGAACAGTAGCATTGAGCTTAGCCCTGCTTGAGTAATTCTCCAAGCAGATTAGAATGCCGCTGCATGCTTGCATGGGATTGGGCACACAGGCAAGAACACAGTGTCTACAATACATCAAGCCAGATTACCTTTGTGCTGTGCACAAAGCGCACTAGGGAAGGTTGTGTGCTGCTTACAAACATGCCAGTATCCGTGCGACACTCTCTCTCACATGCAACACACACACACACACACTGGTACACACATTCTAGCACGCATGTTAGCACAACAGCTTGTCTCATACTGTGTACTGTACAAGTGCAAGGTCCTGACACATGCACCGCCTGGTTGGAACACTAACACCTGCAGATACTTGCAGATGGAACACTACAAACTGTTTAGCCAGAGCATAATGTACAATGTATTCTACAGACCTTTTGGTTGCCAACTTGTTCTTAATTGATGATTATTTTTGTAAGATAAAATAAAACATGACAATACATTTTCAGCATGCTACCAGTCATAGGCAATAAATAGGTACGAATCCGTTTAAATCAAATACAATTCATAATTAGAAAATAAAAAAGTTATTATGCCTGAGGTACATAAAAGCGTTCTTAAAATAAAATGTATTATGAAAAGAACACAATTACAATTTAAAATAAAATAACTAAGTAACACTTTGGTATGGGGAACATATTAGTTGCTTATTAAAGTAACAAAGACTTAATTTAGAGTTATTTTGGACACTAGGGCATACTTGCCAACCCTCTCGGATTTTCCGGGAGACTTCCGAAATTCAGCGCCTCTCCTGAAAACCTCCCGGGACAAATTTTCTCCCGAAAATCTCACGAAATTCAGGCGGACTCAGGTCCTCCACAATATAAAAAAGCGTACCTGCCCAATAACGTTATAACTGTAGAATGATGGAGGGCGAGTTCTTGGTTTCTTATGTGGGTTTATTGTTAGGCAGTTTCATTAATGTCCTCCCAGCGCGGCAACAACACACAACAACAGCAGTCACTTTTTTGTATACAGTAAAGCAGTTCGTCTGCCGTAAACAGCAATGTTGTGACACTCTTAAACAGGACAATACTGCCATCTAGTGCATTTGATGAAAGCACTTTTGTGCGTGCCACACAGCAATGCATCATAGAGGGTGTTCAGCATGGTTCGAAAAATAGTGACAGAGAATAGAACAAGGATGGACAATTCAACCCTTAACTCAACAATGAGTAGATGAGTGTTATGTGTGTGCATATGTGTAAATAAATGAACACTGAAATTCAAGTATTTATTTTATATATATGTATATATATATATATATCTAGAATTCACTGAACGTCAAGTATTTCATATATATATATATATATATATATATATATATATATATATATATATATATATATATATATATATATATATATATATATGAAATACTTGACTTGGTGAATTCTAGCTGTAAATATACCCCTCCCCTTTTAGCCACGCCCCCAACCACGCCCCCGTCCCACCCCGACCACGCCCACCACCACCTCCCGAAATCGGAGGTCTCAAGGTTGGCAAGTATGCACTAGGGGAACATGTAAGGGTTAAGGTTAGGGTTAGGACTGGGTTACTAATAAGAAATAATTCTGAGGTTATTGAGGGAATAGTTAATGGCTTACTGGTTGTATAATAAGGCCATGCAGAATAAGGCATTAATAAATACTCAATAATGACTAATTAGGAGCCAATATGTTACTAATTTGCATGTTAATAAGAAACTATTTAATGGTGAATATGTGTCCCCCATACTAAAGTGTTACCAATAACTATCATGGCATTTGAACCTTTATTAATTAACATTAAACCTACTCAGTGGCCTAGTGGTTAGAGTGTCCGCCCTGAGATCGGTAGGTTTTGAGTTCAAACCCCGGCCGAGTCATTCCAAAGACTATAAAAATGATACCTATTACCTCCCTGCTTGACACTCAGCATCAAGGGTTGGAATTGGGGGTTAAATCACCAAAAATTATTCCCGGGCGTGGCACCGCTGCTGCCCCCTGCTCCCCTCACCTCCCAGGGGGTGAACAAGGGGATGGGTCAAATGCAGAGGACAAAATTCACCACACCTAGTGTGTGTGTGACAATCATTGGTACTTTAACTTAAGTTTAACTTAACTTAACTGTAATGTATTTTCTGCAGAGGTTTTTTTTGTTGGAAAACTTTCATAAATCTAGCTATGTATCATTAGGCTAGTTTCATGAAATAAAATATTTGTTTTTTAAAATGAAAACAAATTAAATATTGCAATTTAGACTTTTTCTTAATACATTGTTATTCCTGTGGGCAAAATTAATTATGTTGTAAATTCCATCCATCCATCCATCCATCTTCTTCCGCTTATCCGAGGTCGGGTCGCGGGGGCAGCAGCCTAAGCAGGGAAGCCCAGACTTCCCTCTCCCCAGCCACTTCGTCCAGCTCTTCCTGTGGGACCCCGAGGCGTTCCCAGGCCAGCCGGGAGACATAGTCTTCCCAACGTGTCCTGGGTCTTCCCCGCGGCCTCCTACCGGTCGGACGTGCCCTAAACACCTCCCTAGGGAGGCGTTCGGGTGGCATCCTGACCAGATGCCCGAACCACCTCATCTGGCTCCTCTCGATGTGGAGGAGCAGCGGCTTTACTTTGAGCTCCTCCCGGATGGCAGAGCTTCTCACCCTATCTCTAAGGGAGAGCCCCGCCACCCGGCGGAGGAAACTCATTTCAGCCGCTTGTACCCGTGATCTTGTCCTTTTGGTCATAACCCAAAGCTCATGACCATAGGTGAGGATGGGAACGTAGATCGACCGGTAAATTGAGAGCTTTGCCTTCCGGCTCAGCTCCTTCTTCACCACAACGGATCGATACAGCGTCCGCATTACTGAAGACGCCGCACCGATCCGCCTGTCGATCTCACGATCCACTCTTCCCTCACTCGTGAACAAGACTCCGAGGTACTTGAACTCCTCCACTTGGGGCAAGATCTCCTCCCCAACCCGGAGATGGCACTCCACCCTTTTCCGGGCGAGAACCATGGACTCGGTTGGAGGTGCTGATTCTCATCCCAGTTGCTTCACACTCGGCTGCGAACCGATCCAGCGAGAGCTGAAGATCCTGGCCAGATGAAGCCATCAGGACCACATCATCTGCAAAAAGCAGAGACCTAATCCTGCAGCCACCAAACCAGATCCCTTCAATGCCTTGACTGCGCCTAGAAATTCTGTCCATAAAAGTTATGAACAGAATCGGTGACAAAGGGCAGCCTTGGCGGAGTCCAACCCTCACTGGAAACGTGTCCGACTTACTACCGGCCATGCGGACCAAGCTCTGGCACTGATCATACAGGGAGCGGACTGCCACAATCAGACAGTCCGATACCCCATACTCCCTGAGCACTCCCCACAGGACTTCCCGAGGGACACGGTCGAATGCCTTCTCCAAGTCCACAAAACACATGTAGACTGGTTGAGCAAACTCCCATGCACCCTCAAGGACCCTGCCGAGAGTATAGAGCTGGTCCACAGTTCCACGACCAGGACGAAAACCACACTGTTCCTCCTGAATCCGAGGTTCGACTATCCTGCGTAGCCTCCTCTCCAGTACACCTGAATAGACCTTACCGGGAAGGCTGAGGAGTGTGATCCCACGATAGTTAGAACACACCCTCCGGTTCCCCTTCTTAAAGAGAGGAACCACCACCCCGGTCTGCCAATCCAGTGGTACCGCCCCCGATGTCCACGCGATGCTGCAGAGTCTTGTCAACCAAGACAGCCCCACAGCATCCAGAGCCTTAAGGAACTCCGGGCGGATCTCATCCACCCCCGGGGCCTTGCCACCGAGGAGCTTTTTAACTACCCCAGAAATAGGAGAGCCCACCACAGACTCCCCAGGCACTGCTTCCTCATAGGAAGACGTGTTGGTGGGATTGAGGAGGTCTTCGAAGTATTCCCTCCACCGATCCACAACATCCGCAGTCGAGGTCAGCAGAACACCATCCTCGCCATACACGGTGTTGATAGTGCACTGCTTCCCCTTCCTGAGGCGGCGGATGGTGGTCCAGAATTGCTTCGAAGCCGTCCGGAAGTCGTTTTCCATGGCCTCACCGAACTCCTCCCATGTCCGAGTTTTTGCCTCTGCGACCGCTGAAGCCGCACACCGCTTGGCCTGTCGGTACTTGTCCACTGCCTCAGGAGTCCTATGAGCCAAAAGAACCCGATAGGACTCCTTCTTCAGCTTGACGGCATCCCTCACCGCCGGTGTCCACCAACGGGTTCTAAGATTACCGCTACGACAAGCACCAACTACCTTGCGGCCACAGCTCCAATCAGCCGCCTCGACAATAGAGGCGCGGAACATGGTCCATTCGGACTCAATGTCCAGCACCTCCCTTGTGACATGTTCAAAGTTCTTCCGGAGGTGGGAATTGAAACTCTCTCTGACAGGAGACTCTGCTAGACGTTCCCAGCAAACCCTCACAATGCGTTTGGGCCTGCCAGGTCTGTCCGGCAACCTCCCCCACCATCGCAGCCAACTCATGTTGTAAATTAAAGTTGTAATTCTAATTTTACTGTACTATGTTATTTAATAGTAGATAATTTTTGCTGGGAATTCAATTTCTATCACAAGAAAGTGTAAATATTATCTGAAGACAATTTTCTTATCTTGCTGGATGAAAATGTTGTAAAATGTTGAATATAAAAAAAATAATAAGAATTTTTTTAAAAGACAGGAAAAAACATGCCATGTTTCCAAATTGCTGTCCAACTGCTTGAAAAATAGTCCACAAGAATATAATATGCTTGGTCTTGGTTGTATCCTTTACCTCCTAAAAGATGAGAGCTAAGCAGGTGTGTTCAAATGCTTCAGGTTCCTGCATGAAAACATGACTGCTGATAGATGGAGCATTAAGAGAGGCTATCTATTGACAGCACGATGTTTACACAAGAAATGCATACATATATATACAGTATACACACACATATATATATATATATATATATATATATATATATATATATATATATATATATATATATATATATATATATATATATATGGAACCAGTGAAGGCTGCTCAGAGAATGGTCTGACCCGGTGTGAGGGGCACGGCGTCCCACAGGGCCATGTGCGGGGTTAGGTGATCTATATTCATTGGCCTGCTATGGCGATGATGCTGTCATAGCCTCCCCACCCCCAGTGGCAGACCAGGGACCAGTATAAATATATATGTATATATATATATATATGTATATATATATATATATATATATATATATATATATATATATATATATATATATATATATGTATATATATATATATATATACATATATACATATATATATATATATATATATATATATATATATATATATATATATATATATATATATATATATACATATATATATATACATATATATATATATATATATATATATATATATATATATATATATATATATATATATATATATATATATATATATATATATGTGTGTGTGTGTGTGTACACACAAATATATGCATGTACGTGTGTGTGTTTACACTTGCCTCTCATGGCTAATGCAGCCTGACAAAGATGAATGGATCTGGACCACCCACCTTCAGCAAGCACAAGTCCAGAGCGTGTCAGCGCAGAGCGAATATTCTGCATAAAAATGGCAAAGTGAAGGTGATGATGATGATGAAGAAGAAGAGATGGTGGTGGTGGTGGTGAAGAATGCATGAGATTATACAGAGAGAGAGTGGAGTGGTAAATGGAGGCAAGCTGCAGGTGTTGGCCTTGCTAGGACTGCAGCAGAGAGGGGGGAGGGACAGAGAGGTGAGGGCGCAGGAGATGATTAGATGGAGACGAGTGTAAGGATGCTGGAAGGAGACCAAATAAAGATAGAAGATGTAGAAGAGGGAGGAGAAACAGACACTTTCACATGAAAGGTCATTTCATCACATCACAGTGTACAATATGAATGATTTATTCACCTCCGAACTTCTGTCAAGACTTAATCTTATTTTTAGGAAGATAATAATGCTGGTCAATGTATTATTTCTTCAGCAAATATTAGGCTTACTGAGCATGATGTTGTTCAAATGTGAATGTAAGGTTAGCACTGCAGAAAACAGCTACTAGTGATGCAAATATTTTTGTCACCCTGTCACACTCCTTAATGTTACATTGTTCATGGCATGTATAGTATCTATTATGTTAACCAAATACAGTGAGTTACAGTGTATATGTGAAAAACAATTAAAAAGTGGATAAAATGTGCCACACACACTCTGTCGAAGGCAGGTATCGACAAACTACAGACACAACAACAAATCACTTTTAAGCTGTCTAAGTTCCACAGTGAAGGCTAGATTTTGGCCAATAAACTTCCAATTGCTTTTATTCTGACACGTTACTTTTTCCCAAAAGAGGCTTCCTGCAAAAACCAGATACGAGCAAAAAAATGATAGAATAGATCCCTATATTTTATCAAAAAAAGATTTGTCGAGTGATATCAAGGATTAAACATCGGCCGCGTTCCCAGACATATGGAAGAATTGTGCTACAGACACCATTCTACATTACACAACAGATGGAAACTTGGAAAAGCATGGAGGTCTACAACTTCTTTGTGTGGCTGGGTCAAAGAAATTGGTATAAAGACTCTTGCATCATGCATTGTTTTTGCTCGGGTAAGGTTTTCATGATTTAACTTCGCGTTCACAGCCATGTTTGTTGCTGTTGCACGCGCCGTGTACGAGTAGCGTGTTTTTCCCCGTCTTTATCAGAATATAATTATAGATGTCAACATTGTATATGTGCTGAAAGCTTCATTTATGATCGCTGTTTTTGGTAAAATCTTAGGTTTTGCACACATTTGCTTTCTTTATCTGGACTCGCCGGGTTGGTGCTTTTCAAAACACTCGCAGCAAACATGTTTAAAAAATACAAATACAAAACCCAAAACCAGTGAAGTTGGCACGTTGTGTAAATTGTAAATAAAAACCGAATACAATGATTTGCAAATCCTTTTCAACCTACCGTATTTTCCGCACCATAAGGCGCCCTGGGTTAAAAGCCGCGCCTTCAATGAACGGCATATTTCAAAACTTTGTCCACCTATAAGCCGCCCGGTGTTGTAAGCCGCGTCTAACTGCGCTAAAGGAATGTCAAAAAAACAGTCAGATAGGTCAGTCAAACTTTAATAATATATTAAAAACCAGCGTTCTAACAACTCTGTTCACTCCCAAAATGTACGCAAATGTGCAATCACAAACATACGTATATCAACATGGACAGAGCTGCGTGAAAAAAGCCACCCGGCCTCTTCGCGTAAACTTAAACTTACCTTAACCACTCGCTCATCTTTTCTTCATCCATCCCTTCGAGTTAGCTTTTATGATGACGCCGGCTGGAAAGGTCTCTTTTGGCAAGGTCTTCCTTTTGAATATCACCATGGGTGGAAGTTTCTGGCCATTAGCATGGCAAGCTAGAACCACAGTGAAGGATGACTTCTCATTCCCTGTGGTGCGAATATTCACCGTACGTGCTCCCGTTGTATCCACAGTGCGGTTCACAGGAATATCAGTTGCTGTGAAATAGTAATCCGTGTGCGGATGGAGAGATTGCGTCTTTTCATGAACCGGATCCCTGACGCTTAGTAGGAGCCATTTTGTGGTCTTTACAGATGTAAACACACAAAGGAAATGAAACGTACGGTATATCCGCGCGCTTTTTCTTCTTCTACGCGGGCGGGTGGTTGCTTACAGTAGAAGAAGAAGCGCTTCCTGTTCTATGGGGGCGGGTGCTTACCTTGGCGGTTGCTTGCGTAGAAGAAGAAGCGCTTCCTGTTCTACCGGGAAAAAAGATGGCGGCTGTTTACCGAAGTAGATCGAAACTTTATGAAAATGAATCGTAATATTAATCCATATATAAAGCGCACTGGGTTAAAAGCCGCACTGTCAGCTTTTGAGTAAATTTGTGGTTTTTAGGTGCGGCTAATAGTGCGGAAAATACGGTATATTCAATTGAATAAACTGCAAAGACAAGCTATTTAATGTTCAAAATGAGAAACTTAATTTTGTTTTGCAAATTTCATTGCAAAAAATTTGACACAGGGGCCTTTTTACCACTGTGTTATATGGCCTTTCCTTTTAACAACACTCAGTAAACATTTGGGAACTGAGGTGGAATTATTTCCCATTCTTGCTTGATGTACAGCTTAAGTTGGTCAACAGTCTCTCAACGGGATACAGGTCTGGACTACAGGCAGGCCAGTCTAGTACCCGCACTCTTTTGTAACATGTGCAGAATGTGGCTTGGCGTTGTCTTGCTGAAATAAGCAGGGGCGTCCATGAAAAAGAGTGGAAAAGTTGCTTGGATGGCAACATATGTTACCCCAAAACCTGTATGCACTTTTCGCAATTAATGGTGCCAACTTTTTTGCAATGTGTTGCTGCCATTAAATTGTAAGTCAATGATTATTTGCAACAAAAAAAAAATTTCTCTGTTCGAACATTAAATATCTTGTCTTTGCAATGTATTCAATTGAATATAGGTTGAAAAGGATTTGCAAATAATTGTATTCTGTTTTTATTTATGATTTACACAACGTGCCAACTTCACTGGTTTTGGGTTTTGTAATATCAAGACAATACTTAAATGGGAACAAATAAATGTTAAAAATATATCAAACAAGCCATTAACAAAATGATCAGTGCAAACTCATGGATTCTTTGACTCTGCTCCCTTGGGCTGGAGTGTGTGCTGCTTTTCTCGTCATTGTTTCATAAAATCTTGCACTCGTCTGCCCTTTTTAATTTCCTCTCGAAGAACTCTGAATAAACGTTTATCCTTTTCGTGATTTAAACAGTTTGTACAGCTGAAAAAAACACAAGCATAGGGCATTTTTTCTTCAAGAAAGGCTGAATGGCGCCTAGTACCCATTGAGAACTGAGATAGCTTGACCACCAAGCATATTTAATGGCCGGTCCCACCCATTAAATATTAGCCAGACATGACAGTAAAATTCAAGCAATTCAATGTTATGTAACCTCCAACAAAATAATATAATATGGTTCCCTTTTAATGCATTTTTGTAATTGTTGTACAATAGTACCTCTACTTTGGTGTATTTTGAGATGTGAGCTATCTCTGGGATTTTTGTAATGCTTTAAGTTGTTAGTATAATTTGAGTTACGAGCATTTCTGATGTCGGTTGAAGTAGTACAGCTGTATTTTAGATTTTATTGGTAATTATTGGAATTGAATTCAAAGTGTATTTTTAACCTGATGCCTTGGCAAACAGCATATGCAAATGAGATTATACTATAACTATATCTGGTGTGTCCAACATATGTATTGGCCAGTGACGTGCGGTGAGGTTCATGGCTGGTGAGGCACTGACTTCATCACAGTCAGATTTACAAACATATGAACCCTAAAGAGTATCTTATTCACCATTTGATTGGCAGCAGTTAATGGGTTATGTTTAAAAGCTCATACCAGCATTCTTCCCTGCTTGGCACTCAGCATAAAGGGTTGGAATTGGGGGTTAAATCACCAAAAATGATTCCCAGGCACGGCACCGCTGCTGCCCACTGCTCCCCTCACCTCCCAGGGGGTGATCAAGGGGATGGGTCAAATGCAGAGGACAAATTTCACCACACCTGGTGTGTGTGACAATCATTGCAACTTTAACTTAACTTTAACTTTACACATACAAACTGTAGCACACAAAAAAGCACATTTAATAAAAAAAATTTTATTATGGTCTTACCTTTACTTATAAATGAAGTCCATGCGCCGCTCCTTCTGAACAAAAGCATCGATAACTTGTTTATAGAAGTCTTCCTTATCTTTCTTCAGTTTTAAAAGTCTCTCTGTCTTGATGGAGATCTTTCTTTAAGTATTACCTCCTGCTTCGATTGAAAGTCCAGTTTGGAAAACTGTTTTATTTTAGATGTGTAATCCTCCATGTTAAAAGTCCAGGCAAGAGGAAAAAATAAACGATCGCTAACTGTTGCTGCTTGTTGTCACTTATTCTGCAGCCGAGTAGTCGCAAAAGTGATCTCTGGGATCACTAGCGCCCTCTACCACCATGAGGCGGGATTACTGCGAGCCTCACACAGTGCGTCTTCGCAGCCGTTTTATGATTGCTCAGCACAAGAAATACGTTACACACATACAGTTGTTGACAAAATACACTGTACATTATTTACCTCAGCTAACTAAACTATGGAAATGTATAATATAATTCATATAGCAATACGATCTCACTGCACAGCAGGCCAGCAGTTAGCCGAGTCATTCCGCAATCCATGGCGAGGCTCAACTGGCTGCTGATCACCGCATGTCTCTTCTCAGTATTTGAACGGCAAATGTGAAAGTTCAGCGATTTTGAATAAAAATAATCTAAAACTGTTGAAGTTCAATGGAAAATAACTTCATAGTATAATCACTGGATACATATAACAATTTAATTAATTGTTTTTCTTTTTACATTTTTTTTCTTTCTATGATGCCACGTGAGGCCCCGCCTCACCTGCCTCCCCTGACTGCACGTCACTGGTATTGGGCAAAGTTCCTATCAAACAAACTAACAGCGCACAACCAGAGATCGACACAATCCTGCCCTCCAACCACAGGAATTGAGAACGCGAGTGTGAAGGGCGACACAGTTAAAACATGTCTTTCCATGTAGCAGATTTGACGAAGTGGCCCGACTGTAACATGGTCAGTCAAAGCCACATCCGCACATTGGACATTAATCCATAAAAATATAGAGAAGCTGCCGAATGGTCTACCCATTGTGTTTTAGTTTGTTGATTCTCCTGACTCTACAAACTACCTGTCCATCTACCATGTCTTAAAGACATCCGTGTGCAACGTAAACAATAGTTCCCTCGTTCCTATTGTTACACTACAAAGAAGCAGCTCAAAGGAGATACCACGTTAGTCTGGTCGGCAGTTATAATAATAACCCATTATTATAACTCGTAATAATAATAATGGTTTATATTTGCATAGCATTGTTCTACCTTCAAGGTACTCAAAGCACTTTGACACTATTTCTACATTCACACATACATTCGCACAATGATGGCGGGAGCTGCCATGCAAGACCCTAACCACGACCCACCAGCAGCAAGGGTGAAGTGTCTTGCTCAAGGACACAACGAACGTGACTAGGATGGCAGAAGCCGGGTATCGAACCAAGAACCCTCAGGCTGCTGGCACGGCCGCTGTACCAACCGAGCCACGCGCCATTGTACAGTATGTATTGTATGTTAAATTATGTTTATTTTTAAAAGGCATGTTACATGTTAAAATTGGGATTTTTGAGTTACAAGTTTAGTCATGGAATGAATTTGTATTATTGAGGTGTTTTATTGGAATTTAAAGCGCTTTGGGTGTCTAAAAATAGCTTGTTGTTCTTATTCCATTGCAAAATGCACCTTTTGTGACATAATAATGCGACACGAGTACTCTGGCTTCCTCCCACCTCCAAAGACATGCACCTGGGGATAGGTTGATTGGCAACACTAAATTGGCCCTAGTGTGTGAGTGTGAATGTTGTCTGTCTATCTGTGTTGGCCCTGTGATGAGGTGGCGATTTGTCCAGGGTGTACGCTGCCTTCCGCCAGAGTGCAGCTGGGATAGGCTCCAGCCCACCCAAATATCCCCTAGAGCAGATCTAGGCAAAATACGGCCTGCCGGACGTTCTACATAACTTTTTTAGACCTTTAACATCAAAATGTTTTTAAATGACCATAAGTCTTAAACTATAGAAAGTATTTCAATGGTTGAAACCTGTGCTTTTGAGAGTTATACGAGTTATTACGGTAATGTACGTCACAGCAGCTCAGACAGGAACAAACCAGAGTGGGCAGGGTTTGTTTTCAGAGCAGCCAGCCCCAAACGCGTGTGTCAGGAACAGATGTGTAAGCAAATTTTTACAACAAATTTCTGCATAAAAGTGATAATATATCATATTGCAGGTGTGTATATCCCTTTGCATTCATATTTTGCAATATTGATTGTAACAGATGTCTATCGAGGAGCTGGTCTGAGAAGTAAAAGAGGAGCGATGTTCATATGTCGTTAATATTCAGTGTTTTATTGTTCATAGTTAATATTGTAAATCCCACTTTCTTAATTTAATGTACATTTTGGGTGTCCCATTCAGTAAAAAACTGTAAAATGTAATTCCGTTTTTTTGAGGTGGTCTGTCATAACTTTTTAAGAATTTTATCGGACATTGTGACTTTTGGTATTAGTGTTCCTGAAAAAAAGGGACCCAAACACAGATACTGTGCAGCAGATTTTTACAGCTAAATGTATATATATCAATTATACACACATACACATTGGCCACCGCAGACACATTTGTTCTCTCAATGTTCTCTCAATTGCTACGTTATGCTTAGTATATTTAGCACACCCCTTATGGTTGAGGAATTCACATTAGTCATATAATTTTGGTCTTGACCTCTGTATGTATGACGAGATTATCGCAGATCTTCAAGATGCAACCTTTAAACAAATTTGAATAATAGGATATTGAGACCGATTTGGTCGATTTAAAGATGGGTATTTGGTGGGGAGATTTGAAATGTACTGTATTTTGTATATTATATGATGATGTACCGTATTTTTTGGACTATAAGTCACAGTTTTTTTCATAGTTTGGCCGTGGGTGCTACGTATACTCCGGAGCAACTTATGTGTGAAATTATTAACACATTACCGTAAAATATCAAATAATATTATGTATCTCATTCGCGTGAGCGACGAAGCAAATGGCAGCAATCGTCACACACACGTCAGCAATCGTCATTCACACGTCAACCAATAAGAATTCGGCGGGGGAGGGTCATGGCAGAAGTGCATTGTGGGCCATAGGATGCTAACTGCTATATGCTAAAGGCTACTGCCGTAGCTATTAAAATGGATCACATTCACATTGGCTGTAACTTATAAAAACTGAGAAGGACTGAACAAAAATGGCACCGAAAAGGAAATCTTATACTGCAGATTACAAGCTGGACGTAGTGAAATAGGCAGCAGAGAACGGCAATCGAGCAGCAGAAAGAAAGGACGCTTGCGGGGCGCATACCAGAGGCGACACCGGGGAAGAAGATTTCCTCGGATTTAGCGATCGGGAGTGACATATTGTTTGGTAAACGTATAGCATGTTCTATATGTTATAGTTACTTGAATGACTCTTACCATAATATGTTACGTTAACATACCAGGCACGTTCTCAGTTGGTTATTTACATACTTGCCAACCTTGAGACCTCCGATTTCGGGAGGTGGGGTGGGGCGGGGGCGTGGTTGGGGGCATGGTTAAGAGGGGAGGAGTATATTTACAGCTAGAATTCACCAAGTCAAGTATTTCATATATATATATATATATATATATATATATATATATATATATATATATATATATATATATAAGAAATACTTGACTTTCAGTGAATTCTAGCTACATATATATATATATATTTATATTTATTATATATATATATATATATATATATATATATATATATATATATATATATATATATATATATATATATAAGAAATACTTGAATTTCAGTGTTAATTTATTTACTCATATACACACACATAACACTCATCTATACTCATTGTTGAGTTAAGGGTTGAATTGTCCATCCTTGTTCTATTCTCTGTCACTATTTTTCTAACCATGCTGAACACCCTTTCTGATGATGCATTCTGCTTCGTCTCCTTGTGTGCGCAGTTGTGCACTGCACTCTCTAAAAGCCGTAGATGTTATTGTCACAAATGCATATACAGTAGATAGCAGTATTGTCCTGTTTAAGAGTGTCACAACATTGCTGTTTGCGGCAGACGAACTGCTTTACGGTAGACGAAAACGTGACTGCTGTTGTGTGTTGTTACCGCGCTGAGAGGACGTTATTGAAACTGCCTAACAATAAACCCACATAAGAAACCAAGAACTCGCCTTCGATCATTCTACAGTTATAATGTGATTGGGCAGGCACGCTGTTTATATTGTGGAAAAACGGACGTGAAAACAGGCTGTCGACACGTCACCAGGTCCGCCTGAATTTCGGGAGATTTTCGGGAGAAAATTTGTCCCGGGAGGTTTTCGGGAGAGGCGCTGAATTTCGGGAGTCTCCCGGAAAATCCGGGAGGGTTGGTAAGTATGGTTATTTATGCGTCATATAACGTACACTTATTCAGCCTGTTGTTCACTATTCTTTATTTATTTTAAATTGCCTTTCAAATGCGACGTATATATGTTTTTTTCCTTCTTTATTGTGCATTTTCGGCCGGTGCGACGTATACTCCGGAGCGACTTATAGTCCAAAACATACGGTATATTTTAACTGTGAGTCCCTGTTCATAAGCTGTGTGCTTCTAGTGATTACCTTTTTGCAGAACTGACTCTGATATTAACAAAAGAAACGATAATGTAATACCAAATTATGTCTGTCTTTAAATAAATAACTACATAAATACAAACCCTGTTTCCATATGAGTTGGGAAATTGTGTTAGATGTAAATAAATAAACATTGATTGATTGATGTAAATATAAACAATGATTTGCACATCCTTTTCAACCCGCTTTAGAATTCACGGCGTGGCGCAGTGGAAGAGTGGCCGTGCGCGACCCGAGGGTCCCTGGTTCAATCCCCCCCTAGTACCAACCTCGTCATGTCCGTTGTGTCCTGAGCAAGACACTTCACCCTTGCTCCTGATGGGTGCTGGTTAGCGCCTTGCATGGCAGCTCCCTCCATCAGTGTGTGAATGTGTGTGTGAATGGGTAAATGTGGAAGTAGTGTCAAAGCGCTTTGAGTACCTTGAAGGTAGAAACGCGCTATACAAATACAACCCATTTATCATTTATTTATCATATTCAATTGAATGCACTACAAAGACAAGATATTTGATGTTCAAACTCATAAACTTTATTTTTTTTGCAAATAATAATTAACATAGAATTTCATGGCTGCAACACGTGCCAAAGTAGTTGGGAAAGGGCATGTTCACCACTGTGTTACATGGCATTTCCTTTTAACAATACTCAGTAAACGTTTGGGAACTGAGGAGACACATTTTTTAAGCTTCTCAGGTGGAATTCTTTCCCATTCTTGCTTGATGTACAGCTTAAGTTGTTCAACAGTCCGGGGGTCTCCGTTGTGGTATTTTAGGCTTCATAATGCGCCACACATTTTCAATGGGAGACAGGTCTGGACTACAGGCAGACCAGTCTAGTACCCGCACTCTTTTACTATGAAGCCACGTTGATGTAACACGTGGCTTGGCATTGTCTTGCTGAAATAAGCAGGGGCGTCCATGGTAACGTTGCTTGGATGGCAACATATGTTGCTCCAAAACCTGTATGTACCTTTCAGCATTAATGGCGCCTTCACAGATGTGTAAGTTACCCATGCCTTGGGCACTAATACACCCCCATACCATCACAGATGTTGGCTTTTCAACTTTGCGCCTATAACAATCCGGATGGTTCTTTTCCTCTTTGGTCCGGAGGACACAACGTCCACAGTTTCCAAAAACAATTTGAAATGTGGACTCGTCAGACCACAGAACACTTTTCCACTTTGTATCAGTCCATCTTAGATGAGCTCAGGCCCAGCGGAGCCGACTGCGTTTCTGGGTGTTGTTGATAAACGGTTTTCGCCTTGCATAGGAGAGTTTTAACTTGCACTTACAGATGTAGCGACCAACTGTAGTTACTGACAGTGGGTTTCTGAAGTGTTCCTGAGCCCATGTGGTGATATCCTTTACACACTGATGTCGCTTGTTGATGCAGTACAGCCTGAGGGATCGAAGGTCACGAACTTAACTGCTTACGTGCAGTGATTTATCCAGAGTCTCGGAACCCTTTGATGATGCTACGGACCGTAGATGGTGAAATCCCTAAATTCCTTGCAATAGCTGGTTGAAAAAGGTTTTTCTTAAACTGTTCAACAATTTTCTCACGCATTTGTTGACAAAGTGGTGACCCTCGCCCCATCCTTGTTTGTGAATGACTGAGCATTTCATGGAATCTACTTTTATACCCAATCATGGCACCCACCTGTTCCCAATTTGCCTGTTCACCTGTGGGATGTTCCAAATAAGTGTTTGATGAGCATTCCTCAACTTTATCAGTATTAATTGCCACCTTTCCCAACTTCTTTGTCACGTGTTGCTGGCATGCAATTCTAAAGTTAATGATTATTTGCAAAAAAAAAAATGTTTATCAGTTTGAACATCAAATATGTTGTCTCTGTAGCATATTCAACTGAATATGGGTTGAAAATGATTTGCAAATCATTATATTCTGTTTATATTTACATCTAACACAATTTCCCAACTCAAATGGAAACGGGGTTTGTACAAATAAATAAATGTAGCCCCCGAGTCAAATTATTTGCCCAGCTCTGCCCTCGGGGAACAAGTAGTAAAAAATGGATGGATCGATGGATGGATATTACAATAAAATCTCCAAACATGTTCTGATAATTGCACCCTGCATTCAGCCTTGTCGCTCAAACACTTGTAGCACAATGCAGTCAGCCTTGAGCCACATCCAGTGTGATTAAATGTGTCCAGGGCCTCGTACAAGATGCTGCGCTTTCATGCTGAGTGTTAAATGAAAGAGAACCAAGGTGAGATGATAATAATGACCCTGGTAAATGTCCAGCCAGCAACCGGCCTATTTGTGCAGCAAATGAATGCATGTACAGTGTCACAGTGGAGCTCTTGAAGGATTAATGTTCATGGCTGATGAGCAGAATATATTTCCATCAGCTTGTTATTAATAAACCATTTACCTCCACTTTCTTGGATCTAGGCTGTATTAA
Organism: Nerophis lumbriciformis; assembly: GCF_033978685.3. Classification (NCBI taxonomy): domain Eukaryota; kingdom Metazoa; phylum Chordata; class Actinopteri; order Syngnathiformes; family Syngnathidae; genus Nerophis; species Nerophis lumbriciformis. The sequence continues at coordinate 4,519,641 of NC_084580.2, forward strand.
ACAAAGTGGGGGCAGAGGGGGGGTGGTTCATAACATGAGAGGAGGAGGAAGTAGGGGTGATGGAGGTTGCTGCGGCAACACTAATGACACCCAAGCCCTATTTCAGTGTGCTCTGAGATAGCACATGTAATTGCTGCAGGTGCACATCTTATTGGTGCCATGCCTCTTGTTTCTCATCACTGTGTTTTTTTCTTGCGACATTGAACATGTACACAGTGTTGGGTGGTAGCTCGCTACAAGCGGTCACGCTATGTAGCTTAACTACATTTCCCAGTAGCGTGGCGGTAGAGTCGCTACTTTTTGAAATATTAGCAATTCCCGGAGCGTAGTTATTTTTAGACCCATGTAATGAGGTAGCTTACATCAAAGCTACAAGCAATAAAGAAAGAAAATGTACTGCAAATCTAGGGGGAACTAAAAAATCCCCAGACATGACTTTACTTCACTGTGAAGTTATTTAAAATAGCTATATTGTAAATAGTTTGCTGTGCATTTTACATTTGTTTGCTGTGTTTTGTGTGCAAGTTTTTACATTAAAATGTATCTCCTATGAACAATATCCAGTTTTGTGGTATTTCAATGAACTAGAATCTAGTGTGCTGTGGTGCCCTATTGTAGTGAATCACATCTGAAAACATCATAAATTAATCAAATCTTTAATCGACATGAGAAAGTAAACAATGCGATGAACAGCATTTTAAAACAATTACAACAATTAATCTAGACAGAGAATACCCAAAGTATTATTGTTTTGAGTTAACTTCGCCGTTGGGGTAGTCTTTCGTGAGATATGGTGTCAGTGGATATGCTTTTTTGATTGATAGATTGACACTTTTATAAGTAGAATGCACAGTGCAATACATATTCCGTACAGTTGACCACTAAATGGTAACACCCGAATAAGTTTTTCAACTTATTTAAGTCGGGGTCCACTTAAATTGATTCATGATACATACATATACTATCATCATAATACAGTCATCACATAAGATAATCATCAGAGTATATACATTGAATTATTTACATTATTTACAATCCGGGGTGTGGGATGTGGAGGAGGGGGGCGGGGGGGTTGGGGGGGGGGGGGGGGTTTAGGTTTGGTTGTAATCAACACTTCAGTCATCAACAATTGCATCATCAGAGAAATGGACATTGGAACAGTGTAGGACTGACTTGGTAGGATATGTACAGCAAGTAGTGGACATAGAGAGAGAGAGATATCAGAAAGCATAAGAATAAGTATCTACATTTGATTATTTACATTTGACTATTTACAATCCAGGGAGGTAGGATGTGGAAGGGAGGGTGTTAGTTTAGGGTTGAAGTTGCCTGGAGGTGTACTTTTAGTGCGGTTTTGAAGGAGTTTTGGGAGTGCATTCCATATTGATGTGGCATAGAAAGAATGAGTTAAGACCTTTGTTAGATCGGAATCTGGGTTTAACGTGGTTAGTGGAGCTCCCCCTGGTGTTGTGGTTATGGCGGTCATTTACGTTAAGGAAGTAGTTTGACATGTACTTCGGTATCAGGGAGGTGTAGCGGATTTTATAGACTAGACTCAGTGCAAGTTGTTTTACTCTGTCCTCCACCCTGAGCCAGCCCACTTTGGAGAAGTGGGTAAAAGTGAGGTGTGATCTGGGGTGGGTCACCGAAAATAAAAACAGGGACCAGATCTTCATCTTCCAGCAGTTGTTTGGGACACGATGGTATGGTTCCATCTTTCAGCTGCGTGCTAATGGCGAAGTTAGCGAAGATGCGAGCATCATGCTTGCGACCTGGCCATTTCACAGTCACATCCATAAAGCAATATTTGTCGTCACACACTGCCTGTATCACATCCACGGGAGGAAGGAACAAAGTTTTTCGGTAAATAGACTTAACAGCTGACCTGGACATTTGAAAGTTCTCTTGATTGATTGATTGATTGATTGATTGATTGAGAAGTTTATTGACATCTTAAAGAATTTAATCCATGTAATGCTTCAAAAAGGCAAATGGATGGCACAAAAAGCCAAAAGGCTTGTTTCCATTGTGGTCCATCTGAGAAGTGTTGTATCCAAAATAGCTGCAATTGCCCGTTGCCTTCTCTCAAGGTATTGATTTGTGATTTCCAAAAGCGCCTGTACATGTAGAAGAAGGAGTAACACGGGCATGTCTGGATGATCCGCCTCCTTCTTTGGTATTAAGTTGACTATGGCGCGTTCTTTCTGATGTCTCTTCCTTTGTGGCCGGGGTCTTTCTGGCGTCACTTCCTCTCCGAACTCACTTCGTAAACGATCAATGAGTCCATACAAAGCTATGTGCTGGAGATTCAAAAATTACACGGCAGACTTACCCGCGTGAAAATTTGTCCGAGGAGGGGGACCTTAAATGCCGGTTTAGTGTGGCTGAAACGGGGCTTAGGCTAAATAATTATTCATTTAAGGGGTTAAACGACTTAGTGTAGACATGGCCTGAGGCAAAACATTACAGACTGGCCAATCAGAGGCAAGATAGGGTGGGTCATTGAAACCAGGAAGCAAAATCATAAAAGACAGACCCACAACGACAAGGGAGTCAGAGACAGGAAGCTTTTAAGCTGAAGACTTAAACAAACAAAAATAAACATACTTGAAAATGGCTGAAGGATTCTCTGTGCAGATTTGTTCCTTCAGTAATGAAAACGGCGTCCAGGACCCCCACAATATTGTGTCTCCTTGGCCATATTTAGACACATGTATGTGTTTAGAGAAAACAACACCCAAAACCTTCGTTTTTAATTGTTTACTCGGTAGACCAACATCCAAACAGCTCTCGACGTCTCAGACGTTCAACAAAAATGTAAGAAGACATATTAAGGTGAGTTGAGTTCACGAAAAGTTTTACTGCACATAAACTATTATAAACTGATCCCAAACAACACACAGGTCATTTTACTGCTGCTGCTGTTTTTATTTACAGTGGGCAAACTAAAATCCGCCAATCTCATTCGCCTAAAAAAAAACGATCCAAAACATTTGTTCAGTACAGTAGCATAGCTAACCCAACAAGGGACTCCCCCCAGTAGCTCCACCCACTCGGCTGATGACTTTATGAATTTTTTTAATAAGAAAACTTGAACCCATTAGAAAGGAGATTAAGGATACCAGGTCCCAGCTCCAACTGGGTTCTATTAACGCAGATACGAATGTATGTATGACGGATTTTCAAAAAAATAACATTAGAAGAACTCCTGCGACTTATAAATGGGACAAAACAAATAACATGTTTACTTCACCCACTTCCTGGAAATCTTATCAAAGAGCTGCTTGTAATATTAGGACTATAAGTGCTAAATATTACTAACTTATCAATTTTCTTCCCTTAGCATTCAAAAAAGTGGTTATTCATCCTCTGCTCAAAAGACAAACCTCGATCGTGACCTCATGGTAAACTACCTTCCCTTTATCTCGAAAATCCTCGAAAAAATTGTTGCACAGCAGCTAAATGAACACTTAGCGTCTACCAATCTCTGTGAACCCTTTCAGTCCGGTTTCAGGTCAAATCACTCGAATGCCCTCGCAAAAATGACTAATGATCTATTGCTAACTATGGATGCTGTTGCCTCAACCATGTTGCTGCTACTTGATCTTAGCGCTGCTTTCGATACCGTCGATCATAGCATTCTATTAGAACATATCAAAACACGTTGGTATGTCAGACTTAGCCTTTTTTTAACTCCTATCTTACTGACAGGAGGCAGTGTGTCTCCCATAACAATGTGACCTCGGAGTATGTTAAGGTAACGTGCGGAGTTCCATAGGGTTCGGTTCTTGGCCCTGCACTCTTCAGCATCTACATGCTGTCGCTAGGTGACAACATACGCAAATACGGTGTTAGCTTCCACTGTTATGCTGATGACAGCCAACTCTACATGCCCCTAAAGCTGACCAACACGGCAGATTGTAGTCACCTGGATGCGTGTCTAAATGAAATTAAACAATGGATGTCCAGCAACTTTTTGCATCTTGACACTAAGAAAATGGAAATGCTGATTGTCGGTCCTGCTAGACACCGGCACCCATTTAATAATACATTTGGCAACAAAACAATTTCACAAAGCGACTCGGTAAAGAATCTGGGTATCATCTTCGACCCAACTCTCTCATTTGAGTCACACATTAAGAGTTTTACTAAAACAGCCTTCTTTCTTCTCAGTAATATCGCTAAAATGTGTCCCATTTTGTCCACCACCGACGCTGAGATCATTATTCATGCGTTCTTTACGTCTCGTTTCAATTACTGCTAGTATTATGTTGGGACCTCCCTATGTCTAGCATTAAAAGATTACAGTTGGTACAAGATGCGGCTGCTAGACTTTTGACAAGAACAAGAAAGTTTGATCATATTACGCCTATGCTCACCTGCACTGGCTTCCTGTGCACTTAAGATGTGACTTTAAGGTTTTACTACTTACGTATAAAATACGGTCTAGCTTCATACTATCTTGCTGATTGTATTGTACCATATGTCCCGGATATATATCTGCATTCAAAGAACTACGGCTTATTAGCGATTCCCAGAGCTCAAAAAAAGTCTGCGGGCTTAAGAACGTTTTCTATTCGGGCTCCAGTACTCTGGAATGCCCTACCGGTAACAGTTAGAGATGCTACCTCAGTAGAAGCATTTAAGTCCCATCTTAAAACTCATTTGTATACTCTAGCCTTTATATAGACCCTTTTTTAGACAAGTTGATCTGCTGTCTCTCTTTGCTGCTCTGCCCCCTTGTCCTGCGTGGTGAAGGTGACGGAAGAGGCGCTAACTGTTCAAAGTCGGGACCCTTGATGGACCATTGCTCTTTGCATCAGTTGGTGGCTTGTCTCCATTTGTACCACTACTGGTCTCCCAATGGACTGGAGTTTCACATGAAGTCGGAACCCGGGATGACCACTCCTTATGCATCAGTCGGTGACGTCTCTGCGCCCCAACGTGTCTACATGCAAGAGGATCCCCTGCTGGCCCCACTATGGACTGGACTCTCACATTATTAACCATATCCACTTGGCATCCATTGCACTGGTCACCCAGGGGAGCGTCCTCACATCTCTGGTCCCTTCCAACGTTTCTCGTTGTTCCCATTGGGTTACATTTTTTCTTGCCCTGATGTGGGATCTGAGCCGAGGATGTCGTTGTAGCTTGTGCAACCCTTTGAGACATTTGTGATTAAGGGGTATATAAGTAAAATTTGATTGATTGATTGATAAGATAAATACATACAGTGAGTGTATGCCTCTCCACCAACGGGGGCGCTGTTGGCTTCAGCGCCACTTCCTGCTCGAGCGCTGCAACGCACAGGGGACCCTCTACAGAAGTACAGCGCAGCATGGATTGATGACTGGTGCCAGAGGGTGCTGAGGGAGCTGGAGATTGAAGAACAATCCTGTTAAGTAGTGTGCCTGCAGACGCCACCAGGAACCCCAGTCTGGCTCTGGACACACCAACAGACCAGCCGCCTGCTGCTCTGGCTCCTCCCACGACGACAACATCGTCTTCAGCGGCTTCTCCCACGACGACAACCTCGTCTTAAGCGGCACCTCCCACGACTTCCATCCCTTAAGGGGGAGAGGGCAATGTCATGATCCGTTACCCGGGTCATGGCTTGATTTATGTTGAGTAGCTTTTTTTTCCAATGCTTTAGTCTTATTCTCCCCAATAAACCCAATAAATAACCATCCACAAAGCGCCAACAATACTCCATACTTGAATATTAACCAAGTATTAGTGATATTGTTATTATAAGTGCTAACGCAGACAAACTATTTATAGCGGCAACGTGATGACCAGTTTATGCTGCTATATATACATGATCAAGTGGTGAGCTGTTTCCTCGCTTCCCTGCTCCTTGTAAGTTTATTGTAGATCATAAATCATGCATCTCACCTGGATAGTAGAAGGCTGAGGCAAATTCCAACAAGTTGGTACATTTTGACAGCCAATTTAGACCTGGTAATGGCGAGAACAACACGAAAAGACGCTTGTCTCCACCCCCCTTTTCTTTGCACGGATTATGAGTCATTCTTTATTTAAACGGGAGTATAACAAGATTACATCAGTCGGCATCCTAATGTTAGCAGAACTTGTACAGTAAGTGATGTTTTATTATGTGTGTTGGCTCTCATGAAGTCTGCAGTGAACAATAATCAGTTATGTTGTTGGAAAAAAAAAGCAATCATCGTGACTGCTTAAAATGATCAAAATATGTAAATATTACATCTTATTATAAATGTGCGTATTACTGTATTATATATATACTTACATCATGTATATAAAACCTTAATGGAGGTGTTTGGATGTTTTTTAAGACAGAATAGAGCTGCTCCCTTAGGCTTCATTGTGCGCAGACTTTTGACCGCATTTACTTAATATTTAGAATACATTTACAAAATACATCCGTCTTAATGTCTTTCATAATGATTGTGAACGATAGGCAAAGTGCACTTCCCCTTTAAAAACCTCGATATTTACATGAACGGAAATCAATAAAACTGAACATATTCAAAGTAAACATATTGTAATTGCAATATGACTAATACTTGGTTAATATTCAAGTCACAAAATGTAAATGGAGTATTGTTAGCGCTTTTTGGATGGTTATTTATTGGGTTTTACAGGCAAAATAGAGGACCTCCCATTGCTCCGCAGAAGCTGACTTGTATTTACGTTTATTTACAAGTTAGAATGCGTAAAAAAATAAAAAAAATCCATCTGTCCTCATGTCTTTCATAATGATTGTGAACGGTAGGCCAAATTCCAAAAAAGTGCAGTTCCCCTCTAATGTCTCTTTTGTGAGACAAATAGTTTGTTCCTTTGGCCAGGTTATTGTAATTTTGCCGTTGTTAAAACAGTAATTTATCCTGTGCTGTAAAGTTTGCATGAAAGTATATATGTTGGTGTTTACTTATCATTATTATTGTTTCACTGCTTTTTATTTAATTTGTTTCTTGTGTTGTTTCTCTCATTTTGTACATGGTACGCAATTTAAAAGAAATGTTAAAAAGCCCAATGATCCTAGGAGCTATGTTGTCCGGAGGCTTTAAGCCCCCTGGTAGGGTCTCCCAAGACAACTGGTCCTAGGTGAAGGATCAGACAAAGAGCAGTTCGAAGACCTCCGTGAAAAATAAAAACGAAAGACCCAGATTTCCCTCGCCCGGACGCGGGTCACCGGGGCCCCCCTCTGGAGCCAGACCCGGAGTTGGGGCACGATGGCGAGCGCCTGGTGGCTGGACCTGTCCCCATGGGGCCCGGCCGGGCACAGCCCGAAGAGGCAACATGGGTCCCCCCTCCAATGGGCTCACCACTCATAGCAGGGGCCATAGCTGAAGCGGAAGCTGAAGGCAGGGCACATGGCGGTCCGATCCTCGGCTACATAAGCTAGCTCTTGGGACATGGAACGTCACCTCGCTGTGGGGGAAGGAGCCTGAGCTAGTGCGCAAGGTGGAGAAGTTCCGGCTAGATATAGTCGGACTCACTTCGACGCACAGCAAGGGCTCTGGAACCAGTTCTCTTGAGAGGGGCTGGACTCTCTTCCACTCTGGCGTTGCCAGCAGTGAGAGGCGACGGGCTGGGGTGGCAATTCTTGTTGCCCCCCGGCTCAGAGCCTGCACGTTGGAGTTCAACCCAGTGGATGGGAGGGTAGCTTCCCTCCGCTTTCGGTTGGGGGGACGGGTCCCGACTGTTGTTTGCGCTTACGCGCCAAACAGCAGCTCAGAGTACCCACCCTTTTTGGATTCACTCGAGGGAGTACTTGAGAGTGCTTCCCCGGGTGAATCCCTCTTTAACGCTCATATTGGCAACGACAGTGAAACCTGGAGAGGCGTGATTGGGAAGAATGGCCGCCCGGATCTGAACCCGAGTGGTGTTTTGTTATTGGACTTTGGTGCTCGTCACGGATTGTCCATAACGAACACCATGTTCAAACATAAGGGTCTCCATATGTGCACTTGGCACCAGGACACCCTAGGCCGCAGTTCCATGATCGACTTTGTAGTTGTGTCATCGGATTTGCGGTCTCATGTTTTGGACAATCGGGTGAAGAGAGGGGCGGAGCTTTCTAACGATCACCACCTGGTGGTGAGTTGGCTGCAATGGTGGGGGATGATGCCGGACAGACCTGGCAGGCCCAAACGCATTGTGAGGGTCTGCTTGGAACGCCTAGCAGAGTCTCCTGTCAGAGAGAGTTTCGATTCCCGCCTCCGGAAGAACTTTGAACATGTCACGAGGGAGGTGCTGGACATTGAGTCTGAGTGGACGATGTTCCGTACCTCTATTGTCGAGGCGGCCAATTGGAGCTGTGGCCGCAAGGTGGTTGGTGCCTGTCGTGGCGGTAATCCTAGCACCCGCTGGTGTGCACAGGGATGCCGTCAAGCTGAAGAAAGATTCCTATCGGGTTCTTTTGGCTCATAGGACTCCGGAGGCAGCAGACAGGTACCGGCAGGCCAAGTGGTGTGCGGCTTCAGTGGTCACGGAGGCAAAAACTCTGACTGCGGATGCTGTGGATCGGTGGAGGGAATACTTCGAAGACCTCCTCAATCCTACCAACACGTCTTCCTATGAGGAAGCAGTGCCTGGGGAATCTGTGGTGGGCTCTCCTATTTCTGGGGCTGAGGTTGCCGAGGTAGTTAAAAAGCTCCTCGGTGGCAAGGCCCAGGGTGGATGAGATCCGCCCGGAGTTCTTTAAGGCTCTGGATGCTGTGGGGTTGTCTTGGTTGACAAGACTGTGCAACATCGCGTGGACATCGGGGGCAGAACCTTTAGGTTGGCAGACCGGTTCCTTTTGTTAAAGAGATGAATCTCTTTAACAAAAGGAACCGGAGGGTGTGTTCCAACTATCGTGGGATCACACTACTCAGCCTTCCCGGTAAGGTCTATTCAGTTGTACTGGAGAGGAGGCTACGCCGGATAGTCGAACCTCGGATTCAGGGGGAACAGTGTGGTTTTCGTCCTGGTCGTGGAACTGTGGACCAGCTCTATACTCTCGGCAGGGTCATGGGAGTTTGCCCAACCAGTCTACATGTGCTTTGTGGGGGACGGCGTGGCGCAGTGGAAGAGTGGCCGTGCGCGACCCGAGGGTCCCTGGTTCAATCCCCACCTAGTACCAACCTCGTCATGTCCGTTGTGTCCTGAGCAAGACACTTCACCCTTGCTCCTGATGGGTGCTGGTTAGCGCCTTGCATGGCAGCTCCCTCCATCAGTGTGTGAATGTGTGTGTGAATGGGTAAATGTGGAAGTAGTGTCAAAGCGCTTTGAGTACCTTGAAGGTAGAAAAGCGCTATACAAGTACAACCCATTTATCATTTATTTATTTGTGGACTTGGAGAAGGCATTTGACGGTGGGGAGTGCTCTGAGAGTATGGGGTAACGGACTGTCTGATTGTGGCGGTCCGCTCCCTGTATGATCAGTGTCAGAGCTTGGTCCGCATTGCCGGCAGTAAGTCGGACCCGTTTCCAGTGAGGGTTGGACCCCGCCAAGGCTGCCCTTTGTCACCGATTCTGTTCATAGCTTTTATGGACAGAATTCTTTTGTCCTCTGCTCCCCTCTCCCTTGTGGAGGGGGGGGGGGGGGGGGGGGGCACAGGTCTGGTGGCCATGGATGAAGTGCTGGCTGTCCATAGTTGAGACCCGGGGTGGACCGCTCGCCTGTGCATCAGTTGGGAACATCTCTGCGCTGCTGACTCGTCTCCGCTCGGGATGGTGTCCTGCTGGCCCCACTATAGACTGGACTCTTACTATTATGTTGGATTCACTATGGACTGGACTGTCACAATATTATGTTAGACCCACTCGACATCCATCATTGCATTCGGTCTCCCCTATAGGGGGGGGGGTAGGTTACCCACATATGCGGTCCTCTCCAAGGTTTCTCATAGTCATTCACATCGACGTCCCACTGGGGTGAGTTTTTCCTTGCCCTTATGTGGGCTCTGTACCGAGGATGTCGTTGTGGCTTGTGCAGCCCTTTGAGACACTTGTGATTTAGGGCTATATAAATAAATATTGATTGATTGATTGATTGAATTTCTAGGCGCAGTCAGGGCGTTGATGGTATCCGGTTTGGTGGCTACAGGATGAGGTCTCTGCTTTTTGCAGATGATGTGATCCTGATGGCTTCATCTGGCCAAGATCTTCAGCTCTCACTGGATCGGTTCACAGCCGAGTGTGAAGCAACTGGGATGGGAATCAGCACCTCCAAGTCCAAGTCTATGGTTCTTGCCCGGAAAAGGGTGGAGTGCCATTTCCAAGTTGGGGAGGAGATCTTGCCCCAAGTGGAGGAGTTCAAGTACCTCTGAGTCTTGTTCACGAGTGAGGGAAGAGTGGATCGTGAGGTCGACAGGCGGATCGGTGCGGCGTCTTCAGTAATGTGGACGCTGTATCGATCCGTTGTGGTGAAGAAGGAGCTGAGCCGCAAGGCAAAGCTCTCAAGTTACCGGTCGATCTACGTTCCCATCCTCATCTATGGTCATAAGCTTTGGGTTATGACCAAAAGGACTAGATCACGGGTACAAGCAGACGAAATGAGCTTCCTCCGCCGGGTGGCGGGAGTCTCCCTTAGAGATAGGGTGAGAAGCTCTGTCATCCAGGAGGAGCTCAAACTAAAGCCGCTGCTCCTCCACATCGAGAGGAGCCAGATGAGGTGGTTCGGGCATCTGTTCAGGATGCCACGCGAACGCCTACCTAGGGAGGTGTTTCGGGCACGTCCGACCGGTAGGAGGCCACGAGGAAGACCCAGGACACGTTGGGAAGACTATGTCTCCCGGCTGGCCTGGGAACGCCTCGGGATCCCCCGGAAATAGCTGGACGAAGTGGCTGGGGAGAGGGAAGTCTGGGCTTCCCTGCTTAGGCTGCTGCCCCCGCGACCCGACCTTGGATAAGCGGAAGAAGATGGGTGGATGGATGGATATTGAAAAATAAATAAATAAATAAAAATATATATGTATATATATATTAGGGCTGCAAATCTTTGGGTGTCCCACGATTCGATTCAATATCGATTATTGGGATCACGATTGGATTATAAATCGTTTTTTTTCCGATTCAACGCGATTCTCGATTCAAAAACGATATTTTTCCGATTCAAAACAATTCTCTGGTCATTCAATACACAGGATTTCAGCAGTCTGCTGACATGCAAGCAGAGTAGTAGATTTTTGTAAAGGACAATGTTTTATCAACTGATTGCAATAATGTCAATTTGTTTTAACTATTAAATGAACCAAAAATATGACTTATTTTATCTTTGTGAAAATATTGGACACAGTGTGTTGTCAAGCTTATGAGATGGGATGCAAGTGTAAGCCACTGTGACAGTGACACTAGTGTTCTTTTTTTTTTTTTTTTTTTTATAAATGTCTAATAATAATGTCAATGATAGATTTTTAATCACTGCTATGTTGAAATTGTTACTAATATTGATACTGTTGTTGATAATATTCATTTTGTTTCACTACTTTTGGATTGTTCTGTGTCGTGTTTGTGTCTCCTCTCAATTGCTCTGTTTATTGCTGTTCTGAGTGTTGCTGGGTCGGGTTTGGTTTTGGAATTGGATTGCATTGTTATGGTATTGCTTTGTATTATTTTGTTGGATTGATTAATAAAAATAAAAAAAAGAATACATAAATAAAAAAATTAAAACATTAAAAATTAAAAATTAAATAAAAATCGATTTTTGAAAAATGAGAATCGATACTGAATCGTACAACGTGAGAATCGCGATTTGAATTTGAATCGATTTTTCCCACACCCCTAATATACATATATATATATATATATATATATTTACATATTTACATATTTTGATAATTTTAAGCATACACGGCACAAACATTTCAAAAACGCATCACAACGTATGTATATATATATATATATATATATATATATATATATATATATATATATATATATATATATATATATATATATATATATATGTAATTGTAATTGTAATAATAAAAAAAAATGGGATGTTGTGTATTGGGCTAAGGTGCTACCCGTACTGGGAGGTGGGTGGATGACGTGAGACCGGTGCGGATGTATGTTTATGGTTATGCTGTCTGCCTGAGTGACACACTAAATGATTGACTCATTGATATTCTGAAGCTGGTTGTTCTATCGAGTTCTTTTAGAACATTATACATACATTACAGTCGACATGAGAGTGGGGCGTGGAGAAATCTGTGGGTCTGCCCATCTGGGTGGCGTGTTGAAGCCGCTGAGCCTGGCTTTCGCCTACGTCAGGGAGAACAGGATGGCAGAAAGGCCACCTCACCGGGAAAAACAAAGTCTACGGGGGAAATCACCTCATCCTCCTTCGGGGAATGCTCTCAGCATTCATAATTTTGGCCATGATCCAGCTCTATGCCTCGAGAGAGAGGTCCTCCTCGACTTCCCCATTCTCCACAAACTACTATTCCTCGGTGTCCGTGCATCAACTCTAAAGTCCTCATAGATCCTTTTATGGTCTTTTGTGAGAAAATTTTCGGGCAGGTTCATTCTGTAATGATCCGATCACGTTGTTGCGATGGTCTTGTTTCCCAGGATGCAAAAGAAAAAAAACAGATCAGCTGAAAGCTTATTTAATCCTTGACCTAAAGCACGGATCTCGAGGTACTTTGGCTAGTATGAAAACAAACGTAGGTAGTATCAATCAATCAATCAATCAATCAACGTTTATTTATACAGCCCTAAATCACAAGTGTCTCAAAGGGCTGCACAAGCCACAAAGACATCCTCGGCTCAGATCCCACATCAGGGCAAGAAAGAACTCAACCCAATGGGATACAATGAGAAACCTTGGAGGGGATCGCAGGTCCCCCCCCCCCCCCTCCCCCCAGAGTCCAGTCCATAGTGGGGCCAGCAGGGGATCATCTTAAGTGGAAACAAGACAGCAGCGCAGAGACGTACCCAACTGATGCACAGATGAGTGGTCCACCCCGGTCCCGACTTTGAACAGCTAGCGCGTCATCTGTGGTCACCTAATAACCTCTCCATGCAGGAGAGGGGGGCAGAGCAGAAAAGAGACAGCAGATCAACTGGTCTAAAAGGGGGTATATTTAAAGGCTAGAGTATACAAATTAGTTTTAAGATGGGACTTAAATGCTTCTACTGAGTAGTACCGCGAGCAAACAAAGAAAAAAGTAAACATTAGCAACAGGCTGGCACCAAACGTTGCTGTCGCCAGTGGCGAACAATGAACCTTATAAAGTGCTCTGATTAGCAATCAGAAGCAGGTGAGCATCTTGATTGCTAATCAGAGGCCGGAGAGACTAATTTGCACTCGAGAAACTAGAAAGTAAACAAAGAAAGGAGCGCTCAAGGAAGAAATAGACCCTTAAATCTAGGAAAACTATAACAAATACAAAACAAGACATGACCCAAAGTGACAGGTCATGACAAGTGCGTAAACATGAAAAGGTTTCTATAGATAAATCTGGAGGAGGATCATTACCGTTGCCAGAGGGGAGCAGTAAGGGAGGCTTCCTGCCCGAGCGAACTAGTTGAGGCTACACCTGCGGCAAGACGGGCTCAGTGTCCAAGGACTTGCTCTAGTCTGACAGCAATGTGTCCCCAACGGGTCCCAGGTGACATTCCCCATTCCGGAACAACCTTCCAACACTAAGTGGCGCTCAACTTGCCTTCCTCCCACAAAGTAAGAAGGGAAGGTTCAATGTCCGGTGATTGGACTGTGAGGTTGATAGTCAGACTCCTCCAAATCGAATCGTCGAATCGTTGACTATCCTAAGACCCCCTTGGTAAAATCGATTTAATATATTTAAAGAAATGTAAGGGAAACCACCTATGTCTCAACTTTGGATACTGGTGTTTTTGAGAATATCCATCCATCCATTTTCTACCGCTTATTCCCTTTGGGGTCGCGGGGGGCGCTGGAGCCTATCTCAGCTACAATCGGGCGGAAGGCGGGGTATACCCTGGACAAGTCGCCATCTCATCGCAGGGCCAACACAGATAGACAGACAACATTCACACTCACATCCACACACTAGGGCCAATTTAGTGTTGCCAATCAACTTATCCCCAGGTGCATGTCTTTGGAGGTGGGAGGAAGCCGTAGTACCCGGAGGGAACCCACGCAGTCACGGGGAGGACATGCAAACTCCACACAGAAAGATCCCGAGCCCGGGATTGAACCCAAGACTACTCAGGACCTTCGTATTGTGAGGCAGATGCACTAACCCCTCTGCCACCGTGAATATGCCACAATAAAATTAAATTGAAATTAAAAAAACAAGTAGTGGCTGCAAATGCTCCAGGCCAAACTTTGAATACCACTGCTTTCTCTAATGATGACAACACAATAGGTTTAGTTAATGGGATGGATCAGGTTGGAGTTAGGTGTTCACAAGCTGTAAAAGTCAAATATCTAAGGGCAAGAAAAACAAAACAATTGTACCCCTAAGGCTATAATATCTGTAATAAAAATTGACTCATGTACTGTCGTTTTTTTACTGTACATTCAGGCCCAGAATGCACTTGTCTCCTTAATAAACAGTGAAGCCTGCGCGAGCACAAAATATTGGCAAGGCGACAATTGACCCACATCCATCCTACTGAGGAGACTCAGCGAGGGGAGAGGCTTAAACCGTAGGCTGATTACTGATTACCACGATACTGCAGAGTTTGCTAAAACACATACTGTAGGCTCCAAGTGGGCTGGCTCAGCAGGATGTTGCCTGCTGGGGTGCAGGACGCGAGCGCGAAAGAGGGTACGGGGCGGTGTGAAGACCACCTAGGAAGAGAAAAATGCGCCAAAAATAGATGCAACATAAGGAAAAAGCCCACAATGTGCCTGGAAGAAGGTTCAAATTGACATCATGTGTTCCCTGCAGTGCTCATGAGAACCAGTCACAGTTTAAAATGTCCATCATGGGAAAGCACTTGTTTACAATACTGATCAGTGGAGAATCCTGCATCCGGTCTTGTTAGCAGATGTATGGTCAAATATGGAGTGTTCTTGTACCCATTAGGTAAAAATTGCTGATTTCCAATTTAATCCACTGTTCAAGCATGTGCACGTGCAGAAACCCACTGTGACGATTCTCAAATCCATTTCTGCGCACGGTGGGCTTGTGCAGTGTCCCCTCGAGGTGCTTGATCCTTTTATAGCCTGTCCACTTATTCCCTCCATGTTATGTTACTGTCCACATGCCGGCCAGGACATAATGAAGTTGCCTTTTATTGGCTTAGCAGTCAAAGTAAAGAGACGATACGGCCGATCGTCGGAAGACTGCTTTAATACATACTGCCAATGTGAGAGGAGACTTTTAATGCCAGTATAGTCAATACTATCGACATGAACAGATGCTATCATGAGAACATCATCACAGGGTCAGGATACATGGAATGAGTGGTGTATTTTACACAGTGAAAGGAATTCCAAGAGATGTATTTTTTCATTTGTAATAATAGGTTTTGGATTTACATGCCTTGGTTTGGCAGTGATTGCTGCCTTATCTTTCTCACATTTTACTGCACTTCAAGCAGTGATTTGCTCTTGGAATAAGAAAGTGCAGAGATTATCTGCAGTGAAATTAATATTGATAATGCAATGAAACTTAACTGTTTTACAATGAGGTGCTTATTATTTTGAATGGCACATACATTATTAAATGCAATGTAATACATGAGGAGGTAGAAGAAGATTCAAGGAATTTTATCCCATCCATCCATCCATTTTCTACGACTAGTCCCTTTTGGGGTCGCGGGGGGTGCTGGAACCTATCTCAACTGCATACGGGTGGAAGGCGGCGTACACCCTGGACAAGTTGCCACCTCATCGCAGGGCCAACACAGACAGACAACATTCACACTCACATTCACACACTAGGGCCAATTTTGTGTTGCCAATTTTAATCAGAAAATAAACTATAGCAAAATAAATAGAAACAAGAATATTTATTTTGGGGTATATTTCGTTTGAATGTATTTTACATTATTTTCATTATTATTATTATTACATGTAAAAAGATGATAATTTGGTTTAGTTTTAATTTATGTTTACAGCAGCTTAGTTATTGATTTGATTTAGTTAAAAAAATAAGACAGTTATTATTATCATGTTTTCAAAGCTATACATTTTGTTTTTATTAAATTATTTTAAATAATATGGAATCTTTTCATACTATATTCTATGCATCTCATATTTTACTCTTTTTATGGTTATTTAGTTTTATTTACTGTCCAGTAGTGATTCACAACCAATGGATGTTTAGGCATGTATGCTAAATAATATATCCAGTGCATTGTGTCAAAAACTAAACACACATGTTTTCCAATATGTATACATTTTCTTTCATGATTTTTTTATCCGGAATCGGGTCGCTGGGACAACAGCTCCAGCAGAGACCCCCAGACTTCCCTCTCCAGAGCAACATTGGCAACTTCCTCCTGGGGGATCCCGAAACGTTCCCAGACCAGAGAGGAGATGTAATCCCCCTATGTGGTCCTTGGCCTTCCCTTGGGACGTGCAATGAGGACCTCCCTAGGGAGACGCTCGTGAGGCATCCGCACGCGATGCTAAAACCACCTAAGCTGGCTCCTTTTCAAGCGAAGGAGCAGCGGCTCTACTCCGAGTCTCTCTCGGGTGACTGAACTTCTCACCCTATCTCTAAAGGAGAAGCCAGCCACCCTTCTGAGGAAACTAATTTCGGCCGCTTGTATCCGTGATCTTATTCTTTCGGTCATGACACACTTCATGACTATAGGTGAGAGTAGGAATGTAGATAGCTCCGTAAGACCGAGAGCTTTGCCTTCTGGCTCAGCTCTCGTTTCGTCACAACAGTGCGGCAGAGAGACTGCAATAATGCCCGAGCTGCTCCAATTCTCCGGCTGATTTCCTTCTCCATCTTTCCCTCACTTGTGAACAAGACCCCAGGATACTAAACTCCTCCACCTGGGACAGAGTCACGTTCCCTACCTGGACTGTACAAACCATCGGTTTCCTGTTGAGAACCATGGCCTCAGATTTGGAGACGCTGATCCTTATTCCAGCCGCTGAACACTCGGCTGTGAACTGATCCAGTGAGAGCTGAAGGTCACGAACCGATGGAGCCATCACAACCACATAATCTGCAAACAGCAGTGACGCAACCTTAAGCCCCCCGAGACATATACCCTCTCCGCCATGGCTATGACTCTGCTTAGAAATCCTGTCCATGAAAATCACAAACATGATAGGTGACAGAGCGCAGCCCTGGCGGAGACCAACCCCCACTGGACCTACATCCAAGCACCCGGACACAACTCTCGCTTTGGTTGTACAGAGATTGGATGGCCCTCAGCAGGGTCCCCCTCACCCCGTATTTCCTCAGCACCTCCCACAGCATCTCCCGGGGGACCCGGTCATACGCCTTCTCCAAATCCACAAAGCAGACTGTATAGGCATACTCCCAGGCCCTCTCCAGGATTACCGCAAGAGTAAAGAGCTGGTCAGTTGTTCCACGACCAGGATTGAATCCACATTACTCCTCTTGAATCTGTGGTTCGACTATCGGCCGGACCCTCCTTTCCAGTACCTTGTCGTAAACTTTCCCAGGGAGGCTGAGTAGTGTGATACCCCTGTAATTAGCACACACCCTTTGGTCCCCCTTTTTGAATAGGGGAACCACCACCCCAGTCTGCCACTCCCTCGGCACTGTCCCAGACTTCCACGTAATGTTGAAAAGGCGCATCAACCAAGACAGCCCCTCAACACACAGAGCCTTCAGCATTTCTGGACGAATCTCGTCAACCCCCGGAGCTTTGCCACTGTGGAGTTGTCTAACTACCTCAGTGACTTCACTCCGAGAGATCGACGTCAATCCCCCATCATCCTCAGGCTCCACTCCTGTCAGGGAGGGTGTTTCTGATGTAGTTGGGTTCAGGAGTTCCTCAAAGTGCTCTTTCCAATTCCCTACGACTTCCTCACTTGAAGTCAGCAGAGTCCCATCCTTGCTGTACACAGCTTGGATGGTTCCCTGCCTCCCCCTTCTGAGGTGCCGTATGGTCTTCCAAAACAGCTTTGGTGCCGCCATGGATTCCCCGAACTGCTCCCACACCCTCTGCTTAGCCTCGTCCACAGCCACTGCCGCAGCCCTTCGGGCCTGTCGGTACCTTAATTGCAACTGCCTCCGGAGTACCCTGGGATAGCATACCCCGGTAGGATTCCTTCTTCAGTCGGACGGTTTCCCTGACCACCGCTGTCCACCAGGGTGTTCGAGGGTTACCGCCCCTTGAGGCACCTAAGACCTTCTGGCCACAGAGCCAAAAAGCTGCAGCTTTAGCAATAGAAACTTTGAACATTGCCCATTCCTGTTCAATGTCCCCAACCTCCACAGGGATGGCAGAGAAGTCCCGCCGGAGGTGGGAGTTGAAGTGCCTCTGGACAGAGGACTCCTCCAAACGTTCCCAGTTCACCCGCACTACACGCTTGGGTTTGCCAGGTCTGTCCAGAGGTTTCCCCCGCCATCTGACCAAACTCACCACCAGATGGTGATCAGTTGACAGTTTAGCCCCTCTCTTCACCCGAGTGTCCAAAACATACGGCCTCAGATCAGCTGATACGATTACAAAATCGATCATTGATCTGTGGCCTAGGGTGCTCTGGTACCAGGTACACCTATGAGCATCCTTTTGCTTGAACATGGTGTTTGTTATTGAAAGTCCATGACTAGCACAGAAGTCCAATAACAATCCACCGCTCAGGTTCAGATCAGGGAGACCGTTCCTCCCAATCACTCCAGTTCAATTATCACTGTCATTGCCCATGTGCGCGTTGAAGTCCCCCAGTAAGACTTAGGAATCCACTGCCGGCGCCCCATACAAGACCCCATGCAAAGCATCCAAGAAGGCCGAATACTCTGAACTCTTGTTTGTTGCGTACGAACAAACAGCAGTCAGAGTTTTCCCCCCTCCAACCCTAAGGCGAAGGGAGGCGACCCTCTTGTCCACTGGGGTGAACTTCAACATACAGGCACTCAGCCGGGGACTCGTGAGTATCCCCACACCCGCCTTAGCTCTCACACCATGAGCATCTACAGAAGTGAACAATATCCATCCCTTGTCCAGGAGTGTGGTTTCAGAGCCCTTGTTATGCGTAGAGGTAGGCCACACCAGATCCAACCGGTAGCGCTCCACCTCCTGCACCAGCTCAGGCTCCTTCCCCACTAGCGTAGAGAAGTTCCATGTCCCAAAGTCAGCCTCTCCCGAATTGATTTGTCTGGAGCCTCCACTTTCACTGCCATCCTAGTGGCAGCGCACCCGACCTCACTGGTTCCGACTGCGGCTGGTGGGCCCACGTGGCGGCGAAGATGGTGTGCCCACGTAACTTCTTCGGGCAGTGCCCGGCCGGTCTACGCGGCTAGCTCAGCCACCAGGCCCTCGCTGACGAGCCCTGCCTCCGGGCCTAGCTCTGGAGGAGGGCCCCGGGCTTCTTCCGGGCCGGGTAACGCATCTTCTTGCACCTTGCCCAAGGGTGACCCGGAACTATGTAAGGCAGGAACGTTCAACTCCCTGAGACTTTATACAAGCCCACATACCTCTAATACAGATTGTATATTGTATTTTATCACATTTTAAGTGGCAGTTTGCAATTTTAATGTGGCTGCATAGAGAACGCTAACTTTCCCAAAGCATTATATCCCGCCTTCGAGCACTTAACTCATGACGTAACTATGCCGCACGTAACACACACGCACACGCATTAGCTCCGTGTGTTGTCAGCTAATGTAGTAATTTGGCAAAGTCTAGCCACTAACATTGGCTATCATTGAATGTACATTATATTCTGTCGTAACAACAACATGACTGCAAATTGTTAGTTGCTTTTCGGGGATTCATTTTGTGTTCGCGTGTATGAGATAGTGAGTGACATTCATGAACGGCAAATTAATTCAATATAATAATAATAATAACGATAATACCTGGGATTTATATAGCGCTTTTCTAAATACCCAAAGTCGCTTTACATGTGTGTGTGTGTGTGTGTGTGTGTGTGTGGGGGGGGGGAGACGATAAAAACAACTTTATTAGAAATAAATAAATAAAAATAAAAATAAATTAATAAATAAGAGACACCTAGGGCAGGGTCAGTTTGGAAAGGCTAATGTGAAGAGGTGAGTTTTTAGGGTGGCTTTGAAGGTAGGGAGGGAGGGGGCATCTCTGATGTGCCTGGGGAGAGCGTTCCAGAGAGAGGGGGCAGCCACGGAGAAGGCCCTGTCGCCCCAGGTTCGGCGCCTGGTCTTGGGGACCTCAAGGAGGCCGGCATCACTAGACCTGAGGGAACGGGACGGGACGTGTGGCTGGAGGACGTCAGAGAGGTAGGGTGGTGCCAGGTTATGGAGTGCCTTGTAGGTGGTGAGGAGTATTTTAAAGGTGATTCTGTATTTGACAGGCAGCCAGTGGAGGTCATGAAGGACAGGTGTGATGTGCTCTCTGGAGCGGGTTCCGGTGAGCAGGCGGGCAGCAGAGTTCAGGACGTATTGCAGTTTGTTGAGGGTTTTGGAGGTGATGCCGTAGAGGATGCTGTTGCAGTAGTCTAGCCGGGATGAGATGAAGGCGCGGATGAGGGTTTCGGCAGCAGAGGATGTGAGGGAGGGCCGGAGACGGGCAATGTTTCTGAGGTGGAAGAATGCAGTTTTGGTGATGTGGTTTACGTGGGGGAGGAGTGAAAGGGTAGGGTCGAAAATTACACCTAGATTGCGGATGTGGGTGGAGGTAGTGATAAGAGAGCCGTCGATGTTTAATGAAAAGTCCTGAGTGGAGCGAGTGAGGGAGTCGGGGCCAATGATAATTATTTCAGATTTGTTGCAGTTGAGTTTTAGAAAGTTTTTTTGCATCCAGGTTTTTATGTCTGTGAGGCAGGTGGTGAGGGTGGAGTGGGTGGCTGTGGTGATGGTCGTGGTGGAAATGTATAGTTGTGTGTCGTCGGCATAGCAGTGAAATTGAAGGCCGTGGTGTCAGAGGATCTGACCGAGGGGTAGGAGGTAGATGGTGAAGAGTAGGGGGCCAAGTACTGAGCCCTGGGGGACGCCGTGGGTGACTGGGGCAGTGGAGGAGGTGCAGTTGTTGGTTGAGATGAATTGCTGACGGTCAGAGAGGTAGGATTTCATCCAGGAGAGGGCAGTGCCGGATAAACCAAGGGAGGAGTGGAGGCGTGTTAGGAGGATGGAGTGGTTGATGGTGTCGAAGGCAGAACTGAGGTCGAGGAGGATGAGGATGGAGAGGGAACCAGAGTCGGCGGAGAGGAGGATGTCATTGGTGACCTTGAGGAGGGCAGTTTCTGTGCTGTGGAGTGAGCGGAAGCCGGATTGGAACTTTTCGTATAGGTTATTGTGGTGAAGGTGGGATTTGATTTGGGAGGCAACTGCACGTTCGAGAATTTTAGAGAGGAAGGGGAGGTTGGAGATGGGCCTGTAGTTGTTGGGGGAGTTGGGGTCGAGACCGGGTTTCTTGAGAATGGGGGTGATGGCAGCCAGCTTGAGGGCAGGAGGGACAGAGCCAGTGGATAGGGAGGAGTTAATTATAGTGGTGATGAGAGGTGAGAGTGAGGGGAGGCAGGCTATGACTAAAGTGGATGGGATTGGGTCGAGGATGCAGGTGGAGGCTTTCATACCAGAAGTTATGGAGGATAGGTCAGTTGTGGTGATTTCGGAGAAGAAGTTGAGTGGGTGGTTGGAGAGTAAAGGGGGGGCATGATCAGGGGTAGTGGAGAAGGTGGGAGAGGAGGCGGCCAGTTCAGAGTGGATGGTGTTGATTTTTGATTGAAAAAATGATAAAAATTCTTCACATTTGCTGGTGGTGAATGAGGTGGTGGTGGTGTCCATGGGTTTGAGGAGTTTGCTTACGGTAGAGAAGAGTATCTTGGGGTTGTTGCTGCCGGATTGTATGACGGAGGAGTAGTGGGAAGTGCGTGCATTGTTGAGGGCATCTCTGTATTCCTGTTGGTGTAGTGTGTAGATGTCCAGGTGAACAGTAAGACCGGTTTTCTTTGAGAGCCGTTCAAGCTGCCGGCCCTTGGCTTTTAGGTGACGGAGGTGGTCAGTGTACCAGGGGGCGGTGTGCGTGTAGGAGACAGTTTTGGTTTTTATGGGGGCGAGTTGATTGAGACAGGAGGAGAGTGCGCTGTTGTAGCTGTTAACCAGTTCAGTGGGGGAGGCGTTCAAAGTGAGGGTGTGATCGGAGGTGGTGTCAGTCAGTAGGGCAGAAAGAGAGGGGGGGTGGATTGATTTCATGTTCCGGTATGATATGGAGCGTTGCTGCTTGATAAGGGGGGTGGGGATGTCTATGTCCAGGGTGAGGGCCAGGTGGTCTGAGAGGATGTCTGTGAGGTTGAAGCTGGTGAGGTTGCTGATGGAGAGTCCAATGGTGCAAATTAAGTCCAGGGTGTGTCTTTTTTTGTGGGTGGGGAAGTCAACGTGTTGAGTGATATTAAATGAGTTGAGAATGTCCAGAAATTCAGTGGCAGTTTTGCAGGTGGTGGAGTCGACATGAATGTTGAAATCTCCCAGTAGGATGACTGAAGGTGAAATGGCACAGAGTTGGGTGAGAAATTCAGAGAGATCGGAAAGGAATGCAGAGTTGGGTTTGGGGGGGCGGTAGATGATTGCAGTGACCAGGGGTTTGGGGCCAGGCAGCTTGAATGACTGGTGCTCAAAGGAGGAGGGGGTTGTGATGGTTACAGCAGTGGGTTTCAAGTGTTGGCGGTATATTGTAGCTATACCACCACCAGGACCGTTACGTGGTTTATCCATGTAGGTGTATCCTGGGGGTGTAGCTCTGTTGAGGTGAATGTATTCCAGTGGTTTTTGCCAGGTTTCGGTTATGCTAAAAAAGTCTATATTGTTGTCAGTTATGAATTCACTGAGTATTGGTCCTTTTTTATTAAGTGAGCGGGTATTGAGCAGAGCAAATTTGAGGGATGGGTGAAGTTGGATGGGTGGGGGAGCTTTGGTCAACGGTTGCAGATAGGCGGAGCGCACGTGTGTTTTTTTATTGTGATGACGTGTGACGTCACTGGGGGTGGATCGGTTGCGTGACCAGAGTGATGGGATGCAGTGTTGTTCAGTCCGGGAGTAAATAAACTTTCTACGGGAGCTTCTGTGGATGTATCTGGGTCGGCGAAACAGTCTGTGTGTTTTGATGGTTGCTGTGATGTCTGGAGGTATGGTGATGTGTTTGTTGAGTTTGAGGAGTTGCAGAGCGGAGTATTTGAGTAGCATGCTGGCAGTGGTGGATGTTAGCCTGGGATCGTTGGCCGACGGCCGCACACTTGTTGGCCAGAGATGGAGAGACAGGCACAACGCGATGATCCACAGCATGACAGAGGAGAGGAGAGAGGAGTTGGTGGAGGGACCCGCGCTGGCAGCGTGTTGTTGCTGCCAGGGCAGGGTGGCTGGAGGCTGGCTAGCTGTTAGCCACCAGCTGCGGAGCTGTGGCTAATTAGCCGCCAGCTAACCAGGGAGCTGCGCTGCTGATGCTGGTTATCGGCTAGCCCTGAAGCCGCCAGCTAACCAGGGATCTACACTGATGTTGCCGGCTAGCCCTGAAGCCGCCAGCCAACCAGACAGTTGGCGGGTAGCCAGGAGGGCTATCCGCAGTGCAGTCCGCAATCCGGGAAACCGCTCGTATTGGCAGGTTGTTGCAGGGCGATGGTAGCCAGGAGAGTCAGTGGAGCCAGCGGGTGAGTGAAACATCTGTCATTTAATACACACTTAATATAAAACAAAACAAAACAAAAAAGATACTAAATCGTATAAAAACTAAAACTAAGGCTAAGGAAGGAGAAGCGGCGAACAAGCGAGATGCCAGTGTCCTCTCCAAACATGCGTCACAGTGAGTGAAGAAACGTCTGCCACAATATGATTATTAATTGTGAAAAATAAACATTTAATAACATACTGTATGTACAGAATGTTGTGTTAAACCAAACTAGCTGGTGGTGTTCTTGTGAGATGTTTTGGTTTGAAAATGTAAATTTGAGCAAGTGGCAAAAAATCCCTTTAAAAATGACTGGAATGATTATTTCCCATGCATTAAACAAATGCCTGTAAAAACAATTGACCGATGGCAGTGTGTAATTAACAAGTTGAACAGCAGAGCGGCAGTGGGTCTTATGATCAACAGTCCCCACTGCCACACCAAATCAATAAATATTAACTATCTAGCTGTGTAATGCAAATTACACACATAGCACAGTGAACGCATCCCAGTGGTTCACACAAGGGGGACACTAAAATGTTTGCTTTAATCGATTGCACTCACTGATTCCTTGATAGCTATACAACGCCACACTTCATTTGTGTGCACATCTGGGGAGAATGGATATGCAGCTGAAACATGAGCGTAATTGCAGGGCCCTGCCAGTGCATGTACGGTAACAGCCAATATCCCCACACACTCTAATTAGCCCCCACTCTCCCAGCCATGTTATGGACACACTACGGCTGCCAGGCAGGGCAGAATTGCCACAGATATGTTTCGACTCGCCCGGCCACATTCCCTCTGAAACCATGGCAACGTAGCAAGAGCATACGCGATGCGTTCTCCTGCCTTTGAAGGCACCGCAGTGCCCATCAGAGAGGCGTAGGGGCTGAGTGAGGGCAGCGGCGGTGAAGCCACTCCACATCCTTCACGAGCTGAATGGGGTCAAGCCTGCATGGCAACAATCTCCTCTTCCTTTGTGGTGCTCGGGCATTCTTAAAAAGAAACCAAGGGAGCATAAAACTCATTCACTGACTCACCCATTCGCTTGCACACATGCATATGCTCACTCTACCCCTTCGTGCACAGCTGCAGAATGTGATGGTCTTATGGGAATGAAAGGGTAAGTGCAAAGCAACCTTAAACTGACCCTGGTTTGAATTAAAGTGCACGCTCGTACCATACATATATATATACACACACACACACACTCACTCACACACGTTATTCGGGCTGTCTTCTCAAATGAGAAGCTTTACAAGATTGCTGCATTCCAAAAACTGGGAAAAACATTCACTCAAAACCGAGAGAGATGTGTTAAGCTGAGGGCAATGTGCACAATGCAGTGGAACCTCTTAAAGTAACTACAATAATGCAGTAAAGTGAAATTGTCTGTTCAAGGGTCAAACTGTTGCCATACGCTACATGCTTTAACTACAGACAATATTATTATCATTATTGCCGCCCACTCAGCTTTATTCAGCTCTTTTAAAGGGCCCTATTATGCAAAACCAACTTTTCTAACCTGTTGCTACCTGTTTTTATGTTTTTAGGATCCCCGTAAGTTCAGCAAATTCAAAATCATAACATGGAGGCATGGAAGAGGTATTTATAAAAGAATATTGTCTTATTCCAAACGAGTCGTTTGTATAAAGACTTTTTTACTACTTTATTGCAATTATTTCACAAAATCTTGTCCTTCAACATTGCCCCTTTTGGGTTTTTTGTTTGTTTGTTTTGTTTTATAAATAATCAATAATTACAGTAAATGTCATATAAGAAGATAAATACATCAACAAGTTTAAAAAAAAAAATAGGTACATGATAGAGAGAGAAAAAAATACATATAAAAAGAAAACCACTCCCATATTTATACTCTTATGCATAGAGAATCAAATTGATCCTAATTGTACAGTACATCATACTCATTATTTCATATTTTAAGAAGAGATGGCAAAAGTTTGGACACACCTTCTCATTTCAATATGTTTGTGTCTTTGTTTTCATGACTATTTACAGTGTAGATTGTCACTGAAGGCATCAACATTATGACACCCGTGAAGTGAAAACCATTTCAGGTGACGACCTCTTGAAGCTCATCGAGAGAATGCCAAAAGTGTGCAAAGCAGCAATCAGAGCAAAGGGTGGCTATTTTGAAGAAAGTAGTATATAAAACATGTTTTCAGTTATTTCAGCTTTTTTCGTTGAGTACATAACTCCACATGTGTCGATTCATAGTTTTGATGCCTTCAGTGACAATCTACAATGTAAATAGTCATGAAAAACGCATTGAATGAGAAGGTGTGTCCAAACCTTTGGCCTGGACTGTATATGCATACATACTTATACACGTACACACAAATATATACAGTATATACAAACATGTATAAATATATTAACATATACATTCACATATGCACATATACATACATATATGTATACATACTGTATGTGTACATATATATACATACATTCATACATACATACATACTGTACATACATACATACACAGATGCAATTTTTACCTACAATTTAATTATATACAATCATCTTTCTGCGGCTATACCTTATTAGATATGACTATTTTCTCTCTAATATATAATGTTATTTTTTCAAATTTGTTTATTATCTGTGTCAGGGCTGCAGTCCAGGATTTCATATTAGGTGCAGTGGTCTATTTCCAAGTCTTTGTTATCTGTTTAATTGCAGTGATTGTAAACATTTTTAAATAGATGTACATGTGCTGGTTTCAGTTTGTGTTTTATATTAATGCCAAGCATATTCGCTGTGTGCAAATTCTCCGACTCAGCTCGGCTTAGGGTGTCCCCTTTAGCATATTACAGCGACAGGGCATGCTAATAAACAACGGAGGAGAACAAGGGTCTCTACCAATAACTTGTCGGCATCAAAGAACTAAATATTGTCCACACGGAGAATAAGGGCTGCTGCATTGAAGTACACAGTCCTACTGTAGCAAAAGGGTGATGCTTGTTTACATCGCAGAAATCTGGGACAGACGGGGAAAAAAAGCTGTTGTCACCGCAATCTTATTTTACAGCTTGGAATTGTCTTAATTGTCCCCTATTCATACCTCAAGACATCATTAATCTCAAGTCAGCCATATTATGTTGAGCAGCCAGGACATAAGTGCTAATACCTGATAAAGATTGTTAAACTGTATCAAAAAAATTATCAGTTTATTAAAATTTCTGTTTATGTTCAACAGAGACCCTTTGAGGTTGGACAGTGCGAGTGCCAAAATGGAGTAGTTCCCACTCGAAAATAGTCTTGAATAAAGCATATATGGTATGATGATAGTGTTCAACGCAGATGTGAGACAGGCATTGGGTCAGCTTACACATCCATGTCTCTCTCTTGCTGTCTCTCTCATCAATTATTCATACACTCTAACATCCTCTCTCTCTCTCTCTCTCTCTCTCTCTCTCTCTCTCTCTCTCTCTCTCTCTCTCTCCCCATCACTGGCAGCCAATGGTTAGAAGCCTTGGGGGAGAGGATGGAGAACTTCAGAGCCCGGAGAAACCTAGAAGCCTTCTGGAAGCACCTGCCACTCAAAATCTATCTGATTCCACAAAGTGTACACGTATGTACACTCATTACCCCCCCCCCCCCCCCCCCCCCCCCCCCCCCCACACCTAATAAAAGCATTGAGGCACGCTGAAGGAAGCTTGGAGTGAACAATGCTGGCACAACTGCTGTGTAAGCATTAGCATAGTAATGGTGTCTTCGACGCAGGGTCAGGAGCAGCTCTTATGTTATTAGAAGCACACCGGTTGCCTTAAATCGAAAAATGACCCCATTCAACTGATTTTATGTGTTACAGCAACATTTGATATTTATGTGAAAGCAACAGAAGATCATAACATAAACACCGAGGCTGTGCACACAAACATGAACCTTTTTAATGCATTCTGTGTACAAATCCCGTTTCCATATGAGTTGGGAAATTGTGTTAGATGTAAATATAAACAGAATACAATGATTTGCAAATCATTTTCAACCCATATTCAGTTGAATATGCTACAAAGACAACATATTTGATGTTCAAACTGATAAACTTTTTTTTTTCAGCAAATAATCATTAACTTTAGAATTGGATGCCAGCAACACGTGACAAAGAAGTTGGGAAAGGTGGCAATTAATACTGATAAAGTTGAGGAATGCTCATCAAACACTTATTTGGAACATCCCACAGGTGAACAGGCAAATTGGGAACAGGTGGGTGCCATGATTGGGTATAAAAGTAGATTCCATGAAATGCTCAGTCATTCACAAACAAGGATGGGGTGAGGGTCACCACTTTGTCAACAAATGCGTTAGCAAATTGTTGAACAGTTTAAGAAAAACCTTTCTCAACCAGCTATTGCAAGGAATTTAGGGATTTCACCATCTACGGTCCAAAATATCATCAAAGGGTTCAGAGAATCTGGAGAAATCACTGCACGTAAGCAGCTAAGCCCGTGACCTTCGATCCCTCAGGCTGTACTGCATCAACAAGCGATATCAGTGTATAAAGGATATCACCACATGGGCTCAGGAACACTTCAGAAACCCACTGTCAGTAGCTACAATTGGTCGCTACATCTGTAAGTGCAAGTTAAACTCTCCTATGCAAGACGAAAGCCGTTTATCAACAACACCCAGAAACGCCGTCGGCTTCGCTGTGCCTGAGCTCATCTAAGATGGAGTGATACAAAGTGGAAAAGTTCTTCTGTGGTCTGACGAGTCCACATTTCAAATTGTTTTTGGAAACTGTGGACGCCGTGTCCTCCGGACCAAAGAGGAAAAGAACCATCCGGATTGTTATAGGCCCAAAGTTGAAAAGCCAGCATCTGTGATGGTATGGGGGTGTATTAGTACCCAAAACATGGGTAACTTACACATCTGTGAAGGCGCCATTAATGCTGAAAGGTACATACAGGTTTTGGAGCAACATATGTTGCCATCCAAGCATGGACGCCCCTGCTTATTTCAGCAAGACAATGCCAAGCCACGTGTTACATCAACGTGGCTTCATAGTAAAAGAGTGCGGGTACTAAACTGGCCTGCCTTTAGTCTAGACCTGTCTCTTATTGAAAATGTGTGGCGTATTATGAAGCCTAAAATACCACAACGGAGACCCCCGGACTGTTGAACAACTTAAGCTGTACATCAAGCAAGAATGGGAAATAATTCCACCTGAGAAGCTTAAAAAATGTGTCTCCTCAGTTCCCAAACGTTTACCGAGTGTTGTTAAAAGGAAAGGCCATGTAATACAGTGGTGAACATGCCCTTTCCCAACTACTTTGGCACGTGTTGCAGCCATGAAATTCTAAGTTAATTATTATTTGCAAAAAAAAATAAAGTTTATGAGTTCGAACATCAAATATCTTGTCTTTGTAGTGCATTCAATTGAATATGGGTTGAAAAGGATTTGCAAATCATTGTATTCCGTTTATATTTACATCTGACAACATTTCCCAACTCATATGGAAACGGGGTTTGTAATTCATATAGTAGTTATATATGTATTTGATATGTATGTTGCATATGTATTATCTGTGGTTGTTTTTTTTTTTAAACAGATGGTTTAATTATGTGCAACAAAATGTGCTTAGTGCCTTTTTAGAATGTGCACATATGTGCAAATGTGTTTTAATAATAATAATAATAACTGGGATTTATATAGCGCTTTTCTAAGTACCCAAAGTCGCTTTACATGTAGAACCCATCAATCATTCACACCTGGTGGTGGTAAGCTACTTTCATAGCCACAGCTGCCCTGGGGTAGACTGAGTTTTAGAGCATCTGCTATTACATCTGTTTTGGACTTATGTATGCATTTTCTCTGTTTGTAGTACCGTATTTTCCGCACTATAAGGCGCACCTAAAAACCACAAATTTTCTCTAAAGCTGACAGTGCGCCTTATAACCCGGTGCGCTTTATTACGATTCATTTTCATAAAGTTTCGATCTCGCAACTTCGGTAAACAGCCGCCATCTTTTTTCCCGGTAGAACAGGAAGCGCTTCTTCTTCTACGCAAGCAACCGCCAAGGAAAGCACCCGCCCCCATAGAACAGGAAGCGCTTCTTCTTCTACTGTAAGCAACCACCCGCCCCCGGAAGAAGAAGAAAAAACGCGCGGATATCACCGTACGTTTCATTTCCTGTTTACATCTGTAAAGACCACAAAATGGCTCCTACTAAGCGACAAGGATCCGGTTCATAAAAAGACGCAATCTCTCCATCCGCACACGGATTACTACCGTATTTCACAGCAACTGATATTCCTGTGAACCGCACTGTGGATACAACGGGAGCACGTACGGTGAATATTCGCACCACAGGGAATGAGAAGTCATCCTTCACTGTGGTTCTAGCTTGCCATGCTAACTTCCACCCATGGTGATATTCAAAAGGAAGACCTTGCCAAAAGAGACCTTTCCAGCCGGCGTCATCATAAAAGCTAACTCGAAGGGATGGATGGATGAAGAAAAGATGAGCGAGTGGTTAAGGGAAGTTTACGCGAAGAGGCCGGGTGGCTTTTTTCACACAGCTCCGAAGGCGAACACACCTTCACTAAGACGGGCAGACAGCGCCGGACGACATACGCCAACATTTGCCAGTGGATCGTAAATGCCTGGGCAGATATTTCGGTCACAACTGTGGTCCGAGCTTTCCGGAAGGCAGGATTCACAGAACTACTGGACAACAACAGCGACACTGACTCCGATGACTTCGAAGAGACGGAGCCGGCCATTTTGGAACCCACGCTTGCGCAACTTTTCAATTCGGACACCGAAGACGAAGAATTCGAAGGATTTACGAATGAAGAATAACTTCAGAAGGTGAGCGCTATGTTTATTTTGTGTGTTGTGACATTAACGTTCGAGCAACATTATGTTGCTATTGCTCTACACCATTTTGAATTTTACTATGTTTGTGATTGCACATTTGCGTACATTTTGGGACAGAGTTGTTAGAACGCTGGTTTTCAATATATTATTAAAGTTTGACTGAACTATCTGACTGTTTTTTTTGACATTCCCTTTAGCGCAGCGTAGGCGCGGCTTATAATCCGGGGCGGCTTATTGGTGGACAAAGTTATGAAATATGTAATTCATTGAAGGTGCGGCTAATAATCCGGTGCGCCTTATAGTGCGGAAAAT
Source organism: Nerophis lumbriciformis (assembly GCF_033978685.3). Classification (NCBI taxonomy): domain Eukaryota; kingdom Metazoa; phylum Chordata; class Actinopteri; order Syngnathiformes; family Syngnathidae; genus Nerophis; species Nerophis lumbriciformis. The sequence continues at coordinate 4,550,510 of NC_084580.2, forward strand.
ACGGTATTTTAGTTCCTGTCCTGTGCCCTTATTTTGTAAATAAGTTGCTCTTCTTTGCTTTGTGCTTGTTGCTTTTCTAAAAAAAAAAGTCCCGCGTCTTGTGCATTTATGTTTGCACTCGCCTTCTTTTGTTTTTCTCCACTATTAGTCGCGTGTTCACCCACTCCCTCGTGAGCGCGTTTTCTTTTGTTATAATAAAGAATATTACTTTTTACTTACGATCTGTCTCGCGTCTGCTGCATCTTGGGGTCATGTCGCCAAAGCTACCTCCATGCTTGTGACACCCACTTTTATTCTTTGGCTTTTAACACTACGTGAGTTGTGTGGTCTTCTGTCCTCTGTTGTCCTCAGTGTTTTTTCTTTATAAATTGTGATTTCTATTTACTGTTTTAATTGGTTTTACCCTCTAAATTTGTTTGTAATCATATTTCTTTTTATATTGGTTTTATATTGGTTTTATATTTATTTATTTTTTGTTTTTATTCAGTCATTGGTGGAGCATAATATTGTTTTTAATATTGTTTTTAATATTGTTTTTAACATGGCTGTGCAGCACTTTGGAAACATTCTTGTTGTTTAAATGTGCTATATAAATAAAGTGGATTGGATTGGATTGGATAAAACGGCATAAAAAATCATATGGTATAATACCTTGTGATCGACACCAGCCAGAGAAAGACAATATCGTTATAATATAAATGTATAATAAAAAACCCAAAACCAGTGAAGTTGGCACGTTATGTAACTCGCAAATAAAAACAGAATACAATGATTTGCAAATCCTTTTCGACTTACATTCAATTGAATAGACTGCAAAGACAAGATATTTAATTTTCAAACTGAGAAACTTAATTTTTTTAATCATTAACTTAGAATTTAATGGCATCAACACATTGCAAAAAAGTTGGCACAGGGGCATTTTTACCACTGTGTTACATGGCCTTTCCTTTTAACAACAGTCAGTATACATTTGGAAACTGAGGAGGCCAATTTTTGAAGCTTCCATCCATTCATTTTTTTACCGCTTGTCCCGCCTATCTCAGCTGCATACGGGCAGAAGGCAAGGTACACCCTGGACAAGTCGCCACCTCATCACAGGGCCAACACAGATAGACAGACAACATTCACACTCACATTCACACACTAGGGCCAATTTAGTGTTGCCAATCAACCTATCCCCAGGTGCATGTCTTTGGAGGTGGGAGGAAGCCAGAGTACCCGGAGGGAACCACGCAGTCACAGGGAGAACATGCAAACTCCACACAGAAAGATCCCGAGCGCAGGATCGAACCCAGGATCTTCGTATTGTGAGGCAGACGCACTAACCCCTCTGCCACCGTGCTGTCCTCATTTTTTAAGCTTTTCAGGTGGAATTATTTTCCATTCTTGCTTGATGTACAGCTTAAGTTGTTCAACAGTCTTCGTTGTGGTATTTTAGGCTTCATATTGCGCCACACAATTTCAACGGGAGACAGTACTGAACTTCAGGCAGGCCAGTCTAGTACCCGCACTCTTTTACTATGAAGCCACGCTGTTGTAACACGTGGCTTAGCATTGTCTTGCTGAAATAAGCAGGGGCGTCCATGATAACGTTGCTTGGTTGGCAACATATGTTGCTCCACAACCTGTATGTACCTTTCAGCATTAATGGTGCCTTTTCAGATGTGTAAGTTACCCATGCCTTGGCCACTAATACACCCCCACAGATGGTATGGGGATCCGGATGGTTCTTTTCCTCCACAGCCAACTTCACTGGTTTTGGGTTATTATATTTTAAAATAATATTAACAAAATGTATGCCTAATATTATTATTATAAATGTAATGGCAATAATTTAAATAAATAATAAAAGATAACCATATTATAATTAGAAATATTTTAAATGAGTGTTGCAATCTCCTACAGAATCAGTACTTTTCTGGTGTTTATATATTAACATAAAATAAAGTACATAACAGTGTGACTGGATTGTGCTAACACATTGGTGACACCTTCGGACAGCTTACAACAGTCCTCCTAGGGGTGAGGCTGCCAACGACCGCTTTCCCACAATGCACTCTGATGGCTTCAGGGCAAGTCACCCTCTTGATATATATAACAGACGTGTGTAGAAATCACACATGGATACCTTAAAAGAAGGAAACGCGCGATTGCAGCTATTTCGTATACAACACATCTCAGACGGCAACATAGCAATGTTGAGCGACGGTTTTGGATAAGGCCTGGAAGAACGGCAGCCTGGTGGGATATGTTTGTCAACGAGTGTGTTGTCCCACAGTAACAGCACGAGAACTTTCGAATGTCCAGGTCAGGTGTGATTCTACTTAGCGAAAAACTTCGTCCATTTGTCGAAGGGGAGACAACGATAATGCGGGCTCCCGTGGACGAGGGAGTACTATGGAAAACAGCAAATGCATTTGGACTGGCAAAGCAGACTATCAGTTATTGTCCGCGATGTACAGTATGTCGAGCGATTACTCAACGTCTAGTGTTGTACTCCATAACTATTGTGAAGCCATGAAGTGGTTGCGGCGTTAAATACGACCGCCATTTTCAGCCTACAAGCACAGTGCCCTGACCACATACTGTATCTAGATCCCTTGATTTATTGTTGTAAAATGTTCTTTATCACATTGTTTACTTTCACACGTCCATTAAAGATATGATTCATGTATGATGGCTCAGGTGTGATTCACTACAAAAGGGCCAGTCTAACAGCTGCTGAGGGTGAGGCAAGCAAGGTTAAAACAAATGTGGCTATAGGCTACATTGAAACACAGGGTAAGAATACACTTCCAGGTCAGAGGTGACTATGACGCGCACATTTTTTTTCGCGCATGCGTACTAGGTCGCATTGCACCGGCGGACGGAGGGGTGCGGGGGTCTTTAACGGTGGCATTGTTGTGTGTGGACAGGATAAGGTTAGGTGGGATATAGTCTGGATAACTTTAGCCGATAACCGGCTTAGTGTAGAAGGGGCCTTAGGCCCCGTTTACACTAAGCCGGATAAGGTTATCTAGGGTAAATCCCACCTAACCTTATCCGTGTCCACACACAACAATGCCACCGTTTAAGACCCCCGGTCCCCTCCGTCCACCGGCGCAACGGAAAATCCCAGCGGAAAATGCGCACGTCATAGTGCGCATCCGGTGTTGCTTTGTGTGCTAGTTCTTAAATGTAACTTATCCGAACAATATCTAGTGTTGTGGTATTTCAATTAACTGGAATCCAGTGTGCTGTGGGGCCCTATTGTAGTGAATCACACCTGAGACATCATTAATTAATCAATCTTTACTAAACATGTGAAAATCGACAATGTGACAAAGAACATTTTACAACAATCAATCTCGGGATCTAGATATCTGGTCAGGACAATCCTCACTCTTTTGCCTTCACCTTCATTGTCCATTCGTTTTTGGTGACTAAATATACTCTGGACCTAAACGTTGAGTCCGCGACATACATGGCGGACAATAACTGATACAGTCTGCTTTGCCAGTCCAAAAGCATTCGCTGTTTTCCGTTGTCTTCCCTCAACGGCCAGGTAATACAAAGCACACGCTACCCTTCTTATCACATCCACGGGAGCCTGCATTCTCGTTGACTCTCCTTCGACAAATGGACACAGTTTTTTGGTAAGTAGAATGACAGCTGACCTTGACATTGGAAAGTTCTCTTGCCGTCTGAGAAGTGTTGTATCCCAAATAGCTGCAATCGCTTTCTCTTAAGGTATTCATGTGTGATTTCCTCAAGCGTCTGTACAGACGGAAGGAGAAACACGGGCATGTCTGGATGACTCGCCTCCATATTTACAGTGGTTAGCTCCGAGTTACGAAACCGCTTTATTATGAAGCTAGCTGTGGCGCGTTCTTTCTGACGTCACTTCCTGTGTGGGAAGCGGTCTTTCTGGCGTCACTTCCTCTCCGAACTCAGTTTGTAAACGATCAATGAGTCTATACAAGGCTAAGAGCTGGAGATTCAAGAAATACACGGCGCACTTACACATGTAAAAAATTATCAGAGGAGGGGGACCTTAAACGCTGGTTTAGTGTGGCTGAAACGGGGCTTAGGCTAAATAATTATTTGTTTAAGGGGTTATCCGGCTTAGTGTAAACATAGCCCTAAACACAGAGGATCTACTAATGACAGGACATTAAAAAACTACTTGATAAACTCTAAAGTTAGTAAGAGATAAAGACATAAGAAGGACATGAAAATGAAGAAGGCGTAAATGAAGAGTTAATGCGCAGAAAACGATTTCCCGATATCCTAAAAATAACCGAGCAGTAAACGGGCAACGCATATTTTGAGATTAAATCCTATACAACTCCTGTGGCCATATTTTATCCCGCAAAATTTTTAAATGAAAATTCTGTTGCATTATGTCATCTTCAAAAGCACAAAAGGACCCAAAATGGTCCTGGGTTACCCAAAAGAAATGAAAAGATGACTCCCATTATAATTTATAGCACTTTGTCAACAATAATTGTGTTTTTCAAATATCTAACACATTGCAATAGGAGTTCAAATGAAGCAATGCAGCCACCAAATACAGTAAGTGTTTTAGTTATGACATCTCATTTTAAAAGCACACTTGTACATTTCTTGCTGCTTTCTTTATAACCCCCCATTTAATAAGTGGTGCTATTAAATGAACTATTACAGCAGCAGTCATTTAATTGCAGCCTTTGCCCACAGAGAAGAAAAGCGGTGGGATTTTATGCAGACTCTGATTAACAACTAAAGTGAGGCTAAGAATGGTAAATTAGGAGGCATCTTTTAATTCACTCAGCACCGGAGATAATTGAAAGGTGTAACCACACGCACGCACACACACACATATTTATATACACAATACAAGTATGGTGTACATGGAGAAGCAAACAAATTAGTGCAAAGGGGGGGAAATTAGAGAAGCCATTATTCCACAAGAGACAAACATATTTGCCTCCATCTTATTAATGTCATTACTTCTGTGGGGCCACGGAGCTTATAGGTGAATGACATACAACAGAAAAGAGGAGATGAACTCACATCTATAGTACACTTGGCACTGCCCACCACCTTGACGTCTGTTGTAAATTTGCCTTTTATGTAACACTCCTGCTAATTGAGTTGCCTTAGAGACACAATTAACGATGACGTCCGATAGTGACTTGTTTTCACGAGCCTGAACACAGTCCAGGATGCTGGATAACCTCAGATTTGTTACAAATAACAAAAATACAAATAACACTTTCCAGGGTGTATAATATTGCAAACCCCAAAACCACGTTGTTTAAATCCTAAATAAAAACAGAAAGAAATGATTTGCAAATCCTTTTCATCCTATATTCAATTGAATAGACTGCAAAGACAAGATACTTAACTACAAAACGTTGTTATTTTTTGCAAATATTAGCTCATTTTGAATTTGATGCCTGCAACATGTTTAAAAAAAAGCTGGCACAAGTGGCAAAAAAAGACTGAGAAAGTTGGGGAATGCTCATCAAACACTTATTGGGAAAATCCAACATCCAAGCAACGTTATCATGGACGCCCCTGCTTATTTCAGCAAGACAATGCCACGCCACGTGTTAAACAGCGTGGCTTCATAGTAAAAGAGTGCGGGTACTAGACTGGCCTTCCTGTAGTCCAGACCTGTCTCCCATTGAAAATGCGTGGCACAATATGAAGCCTAAAATACCACAACGGAGACCCCGGACTGTTGAACAACTTAAGCTGTACATCAAGCAAGAATGGGAAAGAATTCCACCTGAAAAGCTTCAAAAATTGGTCTCCTCAGTTCCCAAACGTTTACTGAGTGTTGTTAAAAGGAAAGGCCATGTAACACAGTGGTAAAAATGCCCCTGTGCCAACTTTTTTGCAATGTGTTGCTGCCATTATGGTGATCTTCACTGATGCCTTTCTTTGATGGCATTACTAGACACATTTACAAAAATAAAAATCCCCCCAAATAAGCCAGGCACACGTGTAGAGCTAATTCATTTTTTTAATGTATTCATTTATTTCAGGCAATGACAAAAAGTACAAGGCAGACAACATATAATAATATTAATTAATATAATGCAAATGGAATGTACAATATGTAAACGTGATGATCCACTTTTGCCTGAAAGGGAGTTTCGGAAGAAGATCATTTATTTAATCCCACCCCCCAGTTCTCCTTTCAGTGATTAATACACTGAGCTTCACTGTTACTTTGTTCAAGGATTATAATACAAATGTTATATCATGGTGGCTTTACCACGTGTAACAAATAATTATCACACTGTAACAATAATTTGTAGCAACAATGTAAGAAGAAAGAACAATACCAACAATGCTAATAGACAATATGGCAACGATGGTAAGGAAACATTGAGCACATGTTGATACTATGAGACAGTACAAAATCAATTCAAATTAAAGACCATCCTCTCTATTTTTTAAGCAGACCCAATGTTTGTATAACACGGGAGCATTTTTAAAAAAAGGATTGAAAATGGAAAAAGATGGGGGGGGAATATTTTCTTTGTTTTAGTATGTTTTTTTGTTTGAGGACAAACATGACACAAACCTTCCCAATTGTTAAAAAACCCACTGTTTAGTATGTTTGTGTGTATGCTTCAATGATGAGAGTATCTGGTGAACATCGTTTTATCCTACTAACTGCAGCGGTTCTTGAACTCACCATTGTGTGGACTGTGACGCAACAGTTTGTTCACATGTAAAATCTTCCACTCCTTCTTGTCTCATTTTGTCCACCAAACGTTTTATGCTGTGCGTGAATGCACAAAGGTGAGCTTTGTTGATGTTATTGACTTGTTGGAGTGCTAATCAGGCATATTTGGTCAGTGCATGACTGCAAGCTAATCAATGTTAACATGCTATTTAGGCTAGCTGTATGTACATATTGCATCATTATACCTCATTTATAGGTATATTTGAGCTAATTTAATATACTTTACTTTTATCTTCTTTATATATAATTCATATTTGCATGTCTCATGACACATTATCCATTTGTAATATTGGCTGCATTTCAGATAATTGTTTGTGTGCCATGTTGTGCCAGCAAACATTACCTAGCTTGCCTGCCGTTTCCTTTGACCTGGACACACACATCTATACCTTTGGCCATTAAAAGGCAGTCATTTACAGGTGTTATCTCACCTTCTGAGTAGCCTCTGATTGACTAATGGTTTCTAATGTTGTAAAAATGTGTAGAATAAATATTACATTTCATCATTTCTGTCAACGAAGATTTGCTTCAGCCTGCGACACACAGTCATTTTGATAGTAGGCTATTATAGCTAATATAGATATGTATGTCATGTGTTGCCTTCATTATAACACTTATATAGGGCTTTTCATTTTTTGCGGCACCAAACAGATTTGTTTTTTGTATTTTTGGTCAAATACGGCTCTTTCAACGTTTTTGGTTGCCGACCCCTGGTACAACAGTTTGAATTGATTAAATGGGTTTGCATTGCTTGTGCTGTGAATCCAGTTTGTTTAGCAACTTTGATTGCATGAACAGATAATGAGTATGTTTAAAAAAACAACAACCTTGTGAACGATCCGCACTGCTCTTTTCTGTAATATGATCAGAGGATCAATTGTGTTCTGGTAAGTATTCCCCCCCAATTCAACACAATATGTCAGGTATGGGAGTACCAAGGTGCAATGTAAAGTACAGAGTGCATTTTCATTAAGGTGTAGTTTTGCTTTGTTTATAATGGAGAGGCTTTTGGAGATTTTTGTTTTAATGTGTCTGACATGGGGTTTCCAAAATAGTTTACTATCAACTATTACTCCCAAAAATGTATTCTCATTTATGATTTCAATTTGGGTACCGTCAACACTTATTTTCTGTTATTCATTCTTCATAATGATGGGCTCGCCAATAAAAAAAACATGTATTTCTAAATGTTTTTTGTTGTTTTTTTTACATTATCCGAAACAAAATTTGGAGATAAATGTTTTCAATTGGAGAGTAAGGAATTATACAGGATTGGGAGTGGGAAAGTGTTTATTTATGTTAAGTCTTAAATCTTAAATCTATGTTAAATCTATCCATGCAAAAATGCACAGAATAATATTGTATTGTATTCATTTATCACACCAAAACTTTTGTGTGCTGTTATTTGAATGTTTTTCAATTTATGGATTGTTTGGAGGAATACAATCACCAGAACATATTATTATGGGATATTGTCATGCATTAAAATGTGTTTACGTGCAATATTATTTTTACTCAATCATTATCATTTAAAATATTGGTACACTCGTAAGAATTAGCTTTCTAAAATTAGTATTAAATCTAACAATATATTTAAGAAATATATTTTGAAACATAATACATTTTAAATTATTATACATAATTTATTCACTTATATAAATGTTATTAAATTGTACATTAAGTGAGAAATGCTACTAGTTTACAGAATGTTTTTGTGTTCAGAAAAAAAGCAAGTGTGAGTGAAGAAAACACAAGCACACGTACACACGTACACGCGTACACACGCACGCACACACACACACACACACACACACACGCACACACACACACACACACACACACACACACACACACACACATTCTTGTATTTGTTACCTTCTTGAGACCTCCCAAAAATGCCTACCACCCATTCTAGATATATAAAGATTTGCATTTACAACATAATAATATATACATACTATGCAAATATAAAAAGGTAAGCTCTTAGTTAATTTTAATATTAATTTTAATTTTTAATCTTCATTATTTACTTTAGTGTGTCTCTATATACATATGTATTTTATTTTTGTATTAATTTTGGCCAAGGGGGCACATTTCAATTTCTTACACACACTTGTTATTCCATATGTTGGCCAGAGGGGGAGCACTTCAAATTTTTACACACACTTGTTTTTTCATATGTTGACCAGAGAGGGAGCACTTTTGAAACCGACACACAGTCAATTTGAAAAATCCCTCCTTTTTGAGACCACCCTCATTTTGATGGATTCAACCACCAGGGGTGCACATGAGACATTCTCTATTAGATGCAATGGTTTTCCGTATTGGGACCATGATTACGGTCCTAACTTTTTCAACGGTCCTCATATGGAAGGTACTTCTTCTTTCTTACACACACTTGTTATTACATATGTTAGCCAGAGGGGGAACACTTCAAATTTTTACACACACTTGTTATTTCATATGTTGACCAGAGGGGGAGCACTTTTAAAACCGACACACAGTCCATTTGAAAAATCCCTCCTTTTTGGGACCACCCTAATTTTGATAGATTTAACCACCAGGGGTGCACATGAGACATTCTCTATTAGATGCAATGGTTTTCCGTATTGGGACCATGATTTCGGTCCTAACTTGTTCACCGGTCCTCATATGGAAGGTACTTCTTCCTTCTTTCACACACTTGTTATTACATATGTTGGCCAGAGGGGGAGCACTTAAAATTTTTACACACACTTGTTTTTACACACACTTGTTATTTGACCAGAGGGGGAGCACTTTTAAAACCGACACACAGTCCATTTGGAAAATCCCTCCTTTTTGGGACCACCCTAATTTTGATAGATTTCACCACCAGGGGTGCACATGAGACATTATCTAATAGATGCAATGGTTTTCCATATTGGGACCATGATTTCGGTCCTAACTTGTTCACGGGTCCTCATATGGAAGGTACTTCTTCCTTCTTACACACTTGTTATTACATATGACCAGATGGGGAGAACTTTTAAAACTGACACACAGTCCATTTGAAATATCCCTCCTTTTTGGGACCACCCTAACTTTGATAGATTTCACCACCAGGGGTGCAAATTTGTTTGAGGCCAATGACAAACGAGTCACAGACCACAGATGGCCCCTGTGCCTCACTTTGGGCAACACAGCTGTAAAAGCTAACTGTTAATGGCCACTATAGTCTTAGTACCGTAGTGTATTTGTTCATGCTATGGTCACATATAGGACGCAGGTTGCCTTACGTCAGCACCAGAAGTCGTAAAATCGGCTGTTCACCTGGCGGGTTTTTCGGGGACGAATAGGGAAGTCCTTCATTAGCTTCCATCTTGTTTTATCATGTATTGCCACCTTTGCACCTGTCAATGTTTACTTTTGTATGCACATTAAATCAACAAACAAACTTTGACATTGGAACAATGTTCACGGACTCTAGTATTTGGCTCTCTATTAGATGTAATGATTTTCTGCATTGGGATCATGATTTCGGTCCTAACTTGTTCACTTGTTCCTCATATGGAAGGTATTTTTCCTTCTTGGTGTCTCAAGAAGGGTAGAAATACAAGAACACACACACACACACACACTCTGTAACAAAAAAAAAGCCAGTCTGAAAATGGCTTGATGATGATAATGAGCGTGATTACCAAAATGGAGGTCTGTGTTCACAATAATCTAAACTGTTCGTCAAAAGGAGAAAAAAAGGATAAGCTTGCGTGTGTGTGCGTGCGTGTGCGTGTGCAAGTGTGTGTGTGTGTTTACAGTAGTGTTGTGTGGAAGATGAACTGGCATTAGCATGCTGTGAAAAGGGAGCAGGGCCCAGCTTGGAAGGCAGCAGGTGAAACTCTCACTTTGAATCATTTCCCCTCCCGCTCCCGCCCATTGTTCTCGTCCTCACACATGGCAGAGGCGCAAAGAAAAGATCCTATTATTCCGGCCCAAGCCTGTTCTCCTCATTAATGGTTTCAAGAGGGGGGAAGAGACAGGGGGAATATTCTGATGGAAAGCAGGGCCTCAGTGGCAGCCGAGCAGTTGTGTGCCAGCTGAAAGGAGTCGGCGGGCTGAAGCAGTGCCGGTGCCCACCACCTGCCGAGAGCGCTTTCTCCTTCATCTCACCCTGCTTCTCTATGCCGGGCTTTTCACTGTCAAGTGACTCAGCAATATGGGGTCAATTCAGGCAAAAAAAAAAGAGAAGGGTGCAGGGGGGGGCACATACAGAGAGAAAAGATTAATTTATTGAGCGGGAAAGTAAGAAAGGCAGGCAGTTAGATGTCTACTGTACTTTGTGTTGCATTCAAAGAGCAAAAGCAACACCTGGCAACCGGACTATGAAGAGAAGAGCAAACACAATGCTTCATAAACCTGACATGTTTGATAACTCTGTGACGTTCATGAAATGAAGAGGTTTTGCCAAAAGTAACGCCTCACTTTTTGTGTGGTTTGTTTTTTTTGCACGTAACAACTTCTATTCAGTTTTCCATGCACACATCATTCCGCACAACAAAGAATCCCTCGTGTTGGTGACTTAGGCCCCGTTTACACTAAGGTTATCCAATCACACCTAACCTTATCCGTGTCCACACACAACAATGCCACCGTTTAAGACCCCCGCCCCCCTCCGTCCGCCGGCGAGACGTGACCTAGTACGTATGCGCGAAAAAAATAAAATAATAATAACAATAATAATTCCACCTGAGCGCCCATCTGCTCCAATCTCTCCAGTAGATGACTTTACTTGATTGATTGATTGATTGATTGAGACTTTTATTAGTAGGTTGCACAGTGAAGTACATATTCCGTAAAATTGACCACTAAATGGTAACACCCGAATACGTTTTTCAACTTGTTTAAGTCGGGGTCCACTTAAATTGATTCATGATACAGATATATACTATCATATATACTATCATCATAATATAGTCATCACATAGGATAAACATCAGGGTGTATACATTGAATTATTTACATTATTTACAATTCGGGGTGTGGAGGGGGGGTTAGGTTTGGTTGTTATCATCAGTCATCAACAATTGAGAACAGAGAAATGGATATTGAAACAGTGTAGGACTGACTTGGTAGGATATGTACAGCAAGTAGTGGACATAGAGATAGAGAGAGAGAGAGAGAGAGAGAGAGAGAGAGAGAGAGAGAGAGAGAGAGAGATCAGAAGGCATAAGAAAAAGTATCTACATTTGATTGTTTACCTTTGATTATTAACAATCCGGCGAGGGTGTTAGTTTAGGGTTGAAGTTGCCTGGAGGTGTACTTTTAGTGCGGTTTTGAAGGAGGATAGTGATGCCCTTTCTTTTATACCTGTTGGGAGCGCATTCCACATTGATGTGGCATAGAAAGAGAATGAGTTAAGACCTTTGTTCGATCGGAATCTGGGTTTAACGTGGTTAGTGGAGCTCCCCCTGGTGTTGTGGTTATGGCGGTCATTTACGTTAAGGAAGTACAAACCCCGTTTCCATATGAGTTGGGAAATTGTGTTAGATGTAAATATAAACGGAATACAATGATTTGCAAATCCTTTTCAACCCATATTCAATTGAATGCACTACAAAGTCAAGATATTTGATGTTCAAACTCATAAACTTTATTTTTTTTTGGAAAATAATAATTAACTTAGAATTTCATGGCTGCAACACGTGCCAAAGTAGTTGGGAAAGGGCATGTTCACCACTGTGTTACATCACCTTTTCTTTTAACAACACTCAATAAACGATTGGGAACTGAGGAAATTAATTGTTGAAGCTTTGAAAGTGGAATTCTTTCCCATTCTAGTTTTATGTAGAGCTTCAGTTGTTCAACAGTCCGGGGTCTCCGCGGTCGTATTTTATGCTTCATAATGCGCCACACATTTTCGATGGGAGACAGATCTGGACTGCAGGCGGGCCAGGAAAGTACCCGCACTCTTTTTTTACGAAGCCACACTGTTGTAACACATGCTGAATGTAGCTTGGCATTGTCTTGCTGAAATAAGCAGGTGCGTCCATGAAAAAGACGGCGCTTAGATGGCAGCATATGTTGTTCCAAAACCTGTATGTGCCTTTCAGCATTAATGGTGCCTTCACAGATGTGTAAGTTACCCATGCCTTGGGCACTAAATGGTAAATGGTAAATAGGTCGTACTTGTATAGCGCTTTTCTACCTTTTTAAGGAACTCAAAGCGCTTTGACACTATTTTCCACATTCACCCATTCACACACACACATTCACACATTCACACACTAATGCACCCCCATACCATCACAGATGCTGTCTTTTGAACTTTGCGTCGATAACAGTCTGGATGGTTCGCTTCCCCTTTGGTCCGGATGACACGATGTCGAATATTTCCAAAAACAATTTGAAATGTGGACTCGTCAGACCACAAAACACATTTCCACTTTGCATGAGTCCATCTTAGATGATCTCAGGCCCAGAGAAGCCGGCGGCGTTTATGGATGTTGTTGATAAATGGCTTTCGCTTTGCATAGTAGAGCCTTAAAGTTAAAGTTAAAGTTAAAGTACCAATGATTGTCACACACACACTAGGTGTGGCGAAATTATTCTCTGCATTTGACCCATCACCCTTGATCACCCCCTGGGAGGTGAGGGGAGCAGTGGGCAGCAGCGGTGGCCGCGCCCGGGAATCATTTTTGGTGATTTAACCCCCAATTCCAACCCTTGATACTGAGTGCCAAGCAGGGAGGTAATGGGTCCCATTTTTATAGTCTTTGGTATGACTCGGCCGGGGTTTGAACCCACAACCTACCGATCTCAGGGCGGACACTCTAACCACTAGGCCACTGAGTAGTTAACTTGCACTTACAGATGTAGCGACCAACTGTATTTAGTGACAGTGGTTTTCTGAAGTGTTCCTGAGCCCATGTGGTGATATCCTTTAGAGATTGATGTCGGTTTTTAATACAGTGCCATCTGAGGGATCGAAGGTCGCGGTCATTCAATGTTGGTTTCCGGCCATGCCGCTTACGTGGAGAGATTTCTCCAGATTCTCTGAACCTTTTGATGATATTATGGACCGTAAATGTTGAAATCCCTAAATTTCTTGCAATTGCACTTTGAGAAACGTTGTTCTTAAACTGTTTGACTATTTGCTCACGCAGTTGTGGACAAAGGGGTGTACCTCACCCCATTCTTTCTTGTGAAAGACTGAGCATTTTTTGGGAAACTGTTTTTAAACCCAATAATGGCACCCACCTGTTCCCAATTAGCCTGCACACTTGTGGGATGTTCCAAATAAGTGTTCGATGAGCATTCCTCAACTTTATCAGTATTTATTGCCACCTTTCCCAACTTCTTTGTCACGTATTGCTGGCATCAAATTCTAAAGTTAATGATTATTTGCAAAAACTTTTTTTTTTATCAGTTTGAACATCAAATATGTTGTCTTTGTAGCATGTTCAACTGAATATAGGTTGAAAATGATTTGCAAATCATTGTATTCCGTTTATATTTACATCTAACCAGAGGTGGGTAGAGTAGCCAGAAATTGTACTCAAGTAAGAGTACTGTTACTTTAGAGATTTATTACTCAAGTAAAAGTAAGGAGTAGTCACCCAAATATTTACTTGAGTAAGAGTAAAAAGTATGTTGTGAAAAAACTACTCAAGTACTGAGTAACTGATGAGTAACATACACACTCATATCATATATATATATATATATATATATATATATATATATATATATATATATATATACATACATACATATACATTGATATATACAGTATATAATTTATAAGTATTTATTTTGCTGTTTTTGTTTACATGTTAAAGGTGTTTTAATGAATATACATGCATGTTTAACATATAGATTCCTTTCTTTAATGAAGACTAGAATATAAGTTGGTGTATTACCTGATTCTGATGACTTGCGTTGATTGTAATCAGACAGTCGTGATGATAACGTCCACGTTTTCAAATGCAGGAGAAAAAAAGTTCCTCCTTTCTGTCCACATGAAAGTGGTGGGTTTTTGGCATCCTATTTGTCCAGCTTCCATATTCGTTTTTATACACTTTACAAGAAATATATTGGTGTCAAACTCCGTAGCTTGCTAGCTTGTTTACGCTGGCTTTCGGAGACTCTTGTTTTGAAAGCGCAGGCGCGATGGCGCGGCACTTTTATTGTGAAGACAGGAACGTCCTCATGTGCGGTCAGTCTTGACGGTACGGTTGAAATAAAACAAGTATCTTTTTTCCTTCACACTTTTGATTGATTGATTTGAACTTTTGTTATTAGATTGCACAGTACAGTACATATTCCGTACAATTGACCACTAAATGGTAACACCCCAATAAGTTTTTCAACTTGTTTAAGTCAGGTCATGTGACCACCTGGCTCTGTTTGATTGGTCCAACGTCACCAGTGACTGCATCTGATTGGTGGAACGAAGTGAAACGTCACCAGTAAGGCAGGCACTTTGAAGGTCTGTCTGACAGACCAAAACAAACAAAGCATGCATTAACAGATTGATAAAAATTAGTAGCGAGTAGCGAGCTGAATGTAGATAAAAGTAGCGGAGTAAAAGTAGCGTTCCTTCTCTATAAATATACTTAAGTAAAAGTAAAAGTATGTTGCATTAAAACTACTCTTAGAAGTACAATTTATCCCAAAAGTTACTCAAGTAGATGTAACGGAGTAAATGTAGCGCGTTACTACCCACCTCTGCATCTAACACAATTTCCCAACTCATATGGAAACGAGGTTTGTAGTTTGACATGTACTTCGGTATCAGGGAGGTGTAGCGGATTTTATAGACTAGGTTCAGTGCAAGTTGTTTTACTCTGTCCTCCACCCTGAGCCAGCCCATTTTGGAGAAGTGGGTAGGAGTGAGGTGGGATCTGGGGTTGAGGTCTAGAAGTAATCTGACGAGCTTCTTCTAGGATGTTTGGAGTTCACTGTGAAGTTATTTAAATGAGCTATATTATAAATAGTTTGCTGTGCATTTTACATTTGTTTGCTGTGTTTTGTGTGCAAGTTTTTAAATTAAAATGTATCTCCTTTGAACAATATTGAGTGTTGTGGTATTTCAATGAACTAGAATCCAGTGTGCTGTGGCGCTCTATTGTAGTGAATCACATCTGAGACATCATACATAAATAAAATCTTTAATCGACATGAGAAAGTAGGCAATGCGATATAGAACATTTTACAACAATTACAAAAATTAATCTAGACAGAGAATACCCAAAGTATTATTGTTGTGGGTTGACTCCGCCGCTAGGGTAGTCTTTCGTGAGATATGGCGTCAGGGGATAAGCTGGGTCACCCAAAAGAAAAACAGGGACCGGATCTTCATCTTCCAGCAGTTGTTTGGGACACGAGGGGATGGTTCCATCTTTCAGCTGCGTGCTAATGGCGGAGTTAGAGAAGATGCCGGCATTATGCACGCTGCCTGGCCATTTCACAGTCACATCCATAAAGCAATATTTGTAGTCACACACTGCCTGTATCACATACACGGGAGGAAGGCACACAGTTTTTCAGTAAATAGACTCACAGCTGACCCGGACATTTGAAAGTTCTCTTGCCGTCTGAGAAGTGTTGTATCCGAAATAGCTGCAATCGCCCGTTGCCTTCTCTTAAGGTATTGATTTGTGATTTCCAAAAGCGCCTGTACATGTAGAAGAAGGAGAAACACGGGCATGTCTGTAAGATCCGCCTCCATCTTTGTTATGAAGCTGACTATCTGCACGTTCTTTCTGATGTCACTTCCTGTGTGGCTCGCGGTCTTTCTGGCGTCACTTCCTGTGTGGGCGGGGTCTTTCTGGCATCACTTCCTTTCCGAACTCACTTTGTAAACGATCAATGAGTCCATACAAAACTAAGTGCCAGAGATTCAAGAATTACACGGCTGACTTACCTGTGCAAAAATGTGTCCGGGGAGGGGGACCTTAAACGCTGGTTTAGTGTGGCTGAAACGGGGCTTAGGCTAAATAATAATTCGTTTAAGGGGTTAAACGACTTAGTGTAGACATGGCCTTAGTCCAGTGTTTTTCAACCACTGCGCCGCGAGATACAGTCTGGTGTGCTGTGGGAGAAGATGTCATTTCACCTAATTGGGTTGAAAATATTTTTTGTACACCAGTAATTATAATTTGCAATTCATGTGCCGTCGATGAGTGTCTGTACAGTGCAAGTAGCTAATTGCTTTGTTGATGTTGAGAACATGGTTTGCCGTGATCACAATATGCAGACGACAGCTGGAGGCAGCGTGCAGGTAAAAAGGTGTCTAATGCTTAAACCAAAAATAAACAAAAGGCGAGTGCCCCTAAGAAAAGGCATTGAAGCTTAGGGAAGGCTATGCAAAATGAAACTGGCTGCAAAGTAAACAAAAACAGAATGCTGGATGACAGCAAAGACTTACAGCGTGTGGAGCAGAGACGGCGTACACATCCGTACATGACATGACAATCAACAATGTCCACACAAAGAAGGATAGCATCTGCACTTCTTAGATAGTCTCGATTGCGAAAACAAAGCGGGTACAGAAAATAGCGCTAAAGGAAGACGTGAAACTGCAACAGGAAAATACCAACAAAACAGGAAAAGCCACCAAAATAGGAGCGCAAGACAAGAACTAAAATACTACATACAGGAAAACAGCAAAAAACTCAAAATAAGTCAGGGCGTGATGTGACAGGTTGTGACAGTACACGTACTTTGAGACAAACGCTATTGTGATGCATGGTTGGTTATGGTTTAAATTCATATCCAACAATTGCGGGGAAAAAAACGACTTTTTATTGTCAATATTGGCTACTGAGTTTAGTTTTTTTAATGATTTCTGCTGGTGGTGTGCCTCAGGATTTTTTAAATGAAAAAAATGTGCCTTGGCTCAAAAAAGGTTGAAAAACACTGACTTAGTCAATGTACTTTTATTTCATGAAGTCTGACTGCAAAATAACCCACCACTACAGATGGTAGAGAATGTTAAAAGTGTACATAAAATATGCTCTGTACATTTAAATGAAAGATGAATTGCCATTAATACCATTGGGAGAGCCGCATACTGAAAAGTCAAAGTACCGTAATTTTCGGACTATAAGGCGCAGTTAAAATCCTGTAATTTTCTCAAAAATTGACAGTGCGCTAGTGTTGTCCCGATACCAATATTTTGGTACCGGTACCAAAATTATTTGGATATTTTTCGGTACTTTTCTAAATAAAGGGCACCACAAAAAATTGCATTATTGGCTTTATTTTAACAAAAAATCTTAGGATACATTAAACATATGTTTCTTATTGCAAGTTTGTCCTTAAATAAAATAGTGAACATACTAGACAACTTGTCTTTTATTAGTAAGTAAACAAACAAAGGCTCCAAATGTATCTGCTGACATATGCAGTAACGTATTGTGTCATTTTTCATTCTATTATTTTGTCAAAATTATGAAGGACAAGTGGTAGAAAATGAATTATTAATCTACTTGTTAATTTACTGTTAATATCTGCTTACTTTCTCTTTTAACATGTTCTATCTGCACTTCTGTTGAAATGTAATAATCACTTATTCTTCTGTTCTTTGATACTTTACATTAGTTTTGGATGATACCACAATTTGGGTATCGATCCGATACCAAGTCGTTACAGGATCATACATTGGTCATATTCAAAGTCCTCATGTGTCCAGGGACATATTTCCTCACTTTATAAACATAATATAAATTTGGTGGAAAGGTACTTTTCAGAGGCGGTAGTACCAAATATGATTCATTAGTATCGCGGTACTATACTAATACCGGGATTGTCGGCCCATTACGGCTACCGTAGTCAGAGATACAAGTATTACTACGGTGTGTGTACAAGGACCGCAAAACGGCACCGATTAGCAGACATATTATCTGGCGTTTTGTTTCACAACATTATGCAAAACCAACTATTCTTACATTCTGGTACCTGCTGATGTGTATTTGAGATCTGCATAATTCCTGAAAATGTGCGTACGTCTGCCACTGTAGTCCGTGGCTATGCCGTAGTCGATAAGCTTCTTCTTTTTCTCTATCTTCTTGGTGACATTAATCCTCCACTGTTGCCATTTCTAATATAAAGTAGCGCAAAGTTCTAACTTTTGTCTCGCTATGGAAGCGCTAAAAACTACCACTGTAGTGGGTTTTCATAATTCACCCACGGAATTTTAGTTTTTAGAGTGTTCCGGTCGGACGGTTTTTCACAGGACAAATGTCCGGCGTTGTTGTTGCACTAGTGAGCCACGGATGAGAAGATGCTGCTGCGTTGTTGATTTAAAGGCCTACTGAAACCCACTACTACCGACCACGCAGTCTGATAGTTTATATATCAATGATGAAATCTTAACATTGCAACACATGCCAATACGGCCGGGATAGCTTACTAAAGTGCAATTTTAAATTTCGCGCGAAATATCCTGCTGAAAACGTCTCAGTATGATGACGCCTGCGGGTGACGTCACAGATTGTAGAGGACATTTTGGGACAGCATGGTGGCCAGCTATTAAGTCGTCTGTTTTCATCGCAAAATTCCACAGTATTCTGGACATCTGTGTTGGTGAATCTTTTGCAATTTGTTCAATGAACAATGGAGACAGCAAAGAAGAAAGCTGTAGGTGGGAAGCGGTGTATTGCGGCAGGTGTTGTGCCGGATAACGCACCCCCGCCGTAGAATGCACCCCTTGACTGTTGTGCCGGATAACACAGCCGGTGTTTCATTGTTTACATTCCCGGAAGATGACAGTCAAGCTTTACCATTGGCCTGTGGAGAACTGGGACAACAGAGACTCTTACCAGGAGGAATTTGAGTTGGATGCGCAGACGCGGTACCGTGAGTACGCATGCAGCTGCGGCTTCCAAACATTTGATCGCTTGCCCGTACGTGCATGCCGCTATGTGCATGTCACGTACGTAACTTTGGGGACTTTGGGGAAATATATGTGCTGTATGAACTTTGGGGAGGTGAATGATACTTTGGGCTGTGGGATTGAGTGTGTTGTGCAGGTGTTTGAGTTGTATTGGCAGGTTATATGGACGGGAGGGAGGAGGTGTTTGTTATGCGGGATTCATTTGTGGCATATTAAATATAAGCCTGTTTGTGTTGTGGCTGTCTTGTGTTTATTTACTGTTTTAGTCATTCCCAGCTGAATATCAGGTCCCACCCGCCTCTCACAGCATCTTCCCTATCTGAATCGCTCCCACTGCCCTCTAGTCCTTCACTCTCACTTTCCTCATCCACAAATCTTTCATCCTCGCTCAAATTAATGGGGAAATCGTTGCTTTCTCGGTCCAAATCACTCTCGCTGCTGGTGGCCATTATTGTAAACAATGTGCAGCTGTGAGGAGCTCCACAACCTGTGACGTCACGCTACTCATCTGCTACTTCCGATACAGGCAAGGCTTTTTTATCGGCGACCAAAAGTTGCGAACTTTATCGTCGATGTTCTCTACTAAATCCTTTCAGCAAAAATATGGCAATATCGCAAAATGATGATGTATGACACATAGAATGGACCTGCTATCCCCGTTTAAATAAGAAAATCGCATTTCAGTAGGCCTTTAAGTAAAGTCTGAACGTCATTAAAACAGTTAGCTCCATCTTTTGACACTTCTTCAACCCCCGTCCTTGCACGCTACACCGCTACAACAAAGATGACTATCCCCGTTTAAATAAGAAAACCGCATTTCAGTAGGCCTTTAGGTTCTTAAATAAAATAGTGAATATACGAGACAACTTGTCTTTTAGTAGTAAGTAAACAAACAAAGACTCCTAATTAGTCTGCTGACGTATGCAGTAACATATTGTGTCATTTATCATTCTATTATTTTGTCAAAATTATTAAGGACAAGTGGTAGAAAATTAATGATTAATCTACTTGTTCATTTACTGGTAATATCTGGTTACTTTCTCTTTTAACATGTTCCATCTACACTTCTGTTAAAATGTGTTAAAGATGTTTAATAAAAATACAAGCAGGTTTTTTACACATGTCGATTCCTTTCTTTCATGAAAAAGAGAATATAAGTTGGTGTATTACAATGTATGTAGGATCATACATTGGTCATATTCAAAGTCCTCATGTGTCCAGGGACATATTTCCTGAGTATATAAACATAATATACATTTTAAAAAAACGAAAGAAGATTGTGACAGTCTCTCGCCGTCCGGGTTCCACTGACCACCAAATAGGAACATAACAGGTTGTGACTTTTCTTTATTATTTCAAGAAATCTGCGTCTTCTTTCGCCGGGTCGCTTTTCAGCTCCGGCTCCACTTGCTCGCTCTTCCGCTTGCTTTTCAGCACCGCGTCTCCGTCGCTCTCGCTCTGCACGTGTTCATTTCGCCTTTGCTTCTTCTGCCTTGTCGTTCACGGCTGCCGTCCTTTTACACACTGAGAGGAGATTATATAATTGTGCCCAGGTGGGCGATCCACGCACCTGACATTCATTACGGCGCCGCTGGTCCGCCGGCCACGCCTCCTCGCCGCCATCTCGGAGTCGGTCCCGGCGTGCCCCGCCTCGCTGTCGGTCTGCCGGCCACGCCTCCCCACAAAGATGTTTTGATGCCAAAAAATATTGACATAATCATAGTAGTATCGACGAGATACACTCCTGAAGTTGATATCATTACAGTGGATGTTAGGTGTAGATCCACCAATGGCGTTTGTTTACATTTTGACGCCGGTGAGCTACGATGTGTAGTGAAACATGTTTAGCTATTCCTCGTCCTGCAGGGATGATACTTGTAAGAAACATACTTTATTTGTCGCCATGGAGGCGAGGATTAGTGATTTAGAAGTAGCTAAAACACTGCCGACTGCGGCTGGAGTTTAGCCCCTAGCGAGCTAGCCATGTCTTAAAGCACCTCTTCCGGTGGGCGTTTCAGTGTTATAGCTTCACCTTTATTGTTAGTTTTTAATCCAAAATGCGTCCGTTCTCCCTTTTCTGTCTACACACTGTGTCTGCTTGTAAGTACTCCGTGATTGTGTGCCGCCGAACATGCTCGTCTGCTTGTAAACCAGCAATGACACGACGTGACGACGATGGGGGCCATACTTGCCAACCTTGAGACCTCCGATTTCGGGAGATGGGGGGTGGTGGGTAGGGGGCGTGGTCGGGAGTGGGGCGTGGTTGAAGGTGGGGGCCGTGGTTGGGGCGTGGTTAAGAGGGGAGGAGTATATTTACAGCTAGAATTCACCAAGTCAAGTATTTCATATATATATATATATATATAAATAGATAGATATATTTATATATATATCTATCTACATCCTGAAAATATGCAAACAAAACTGTTTAGATCATTGATACTTCAAACTTGCATAAATAAATCTTAAGGAATATAACATAACTTGGCTTCTGAGAGCTTCAAAATATAATTAATAAAATGCTAAAGTTGTTGATAAACAAGCAATTATTTTAATAATTAAATATGGTCATTTTAAATGAATTATTATGATCATTTAAAATTAATTATTTCAAATATGTTTATTTTAATGTATAATTCTATGGCTGGATGTAATAAGGAGTCAGTAAAAATACAAATAAAAATACAATTAATTTTGATGTTTTTAGAAAAATATAGTAACAATTTATTTAGTTTTTTTTTTTTAAATTAATAAATATATTCCTTTTTAGGTAAGATAAACATAATAATACAATGTATCTCTAGTCTGGATGATTTAGTTCTTGTCACCCTGTTGTCCTCCCGTCTCTTCCCCAAGGATGGCTCCATGAGCTGGGCAAACGCCTGGAGATGCCCTACGTCAACAACACGGTCGGCGGCCCGTCGGTGCGCAGCTCGTACATCGCCGCCCTCTACTTCACCCTCAGCAGCCTGACCAGCGTCGGCTTTGGCAACGTGTGCGCCAACACGGACGCCGAGAAGATCTTCTCCATCTGCACCATGCTCATCGGTGGTATGCCCGACGCCTCGTATGGAATAATTTGATTGGGCAGGCACGCTGTTTATATCGTGGGAAAGCGGACGTGAAAAAAGGCTGTCCTCACTCAGGTCCGCATGGAGCTGGAGGGGGCGTTGCCTCCAGCTCCGGCTGAAAATCGGGAGATTTTTGGGAGAATATTTGTCCCGGGAGGTTTTCGGGAGAGGCGCTGAATTTCGGGAGTCTCCCGGAAAATTCTGGAGGGTTGTCAAGTATGATGGGGGTGCGGGGGTGTGGGGGACTGGTATTTTTCAGAGGCGGTATAGTACCGAATACGATTCATTAGTATCGCGGTACTATAATGATATACCGTACAACCCTTCTATATACTATGCTATTTTAGAGTTAGCAAGTTCTTTGTATTGGCGTGTTCATGTTGCCTACCATAGTGTTTGTCATAAGGTAATCAAAGGTTATAAATAAAAAGGTTTATTCACATAGAACCCTATTCTCTCATGCGCTTAAGTGAAAAAAGCTGCACAATTGCACAGATTCCGGCTGTGCAGCATTCCTCCCTTCAACATAAGTTTGTGGCTGTGCGCCTTCCTCCAAGATGTGCACTTTGGGTGGAACAACCCTTAAATGTGGGTCTTCTCAATCAAATCAGGCTTTTTGCATATTTCTCCCATCGACTTGACTACTTTTGGTCTTACGTTCCTCTTAGGCTGGAATAACTCCAGCGCCTCAGGTTGCCCTTGAATTTTGGATGCACTATGTATACGACACGTAATCAAGTAATAAAAGAAACTTCCGGAAAACCATATCAAATCTATTCTGATACCTAGAATTGAGACACCTGGAAAGATCCACTGAGATGAGGATAAGAGGATCATAATGTCACTCTGAATGAACTATCAAACATCAAAATGCATAATGTGTTCTCATGAGTGTGACCACAGCGGAAGGTCACCGTAAATGCAGTGCATCCGTGAAGTATTCACAGCGCTTCACTTTTTCCACATTTTATATATCCCATAATGACAGTGTGAAAAGTATTTTTTTTTTATGTTTTAAAAATAAAAAACAAAACAAAAATCACATGTATATAAGTATTCACAGTCTTTGCTCAATACTTTATTGATGCACCTTCGGCAGCAATTGCAGCCTCAAGTCTTTTTGAATATGATGCTACAAGCTTGGCACACCTATCTTTAGGCAGTTTCTCCCATTCCTCTTTTCAATACCTCTCAAGCCCTATCAGGTTGGATGAGAAGCGTTGGTTTTAATCCAGCATGTCTCTGTACATTGCTGCATTCATATTTCCCTTTATCCTGACTGGTCTCCCAAGTTCCTGCCACTGAAAAACATGAACAACATGACAGCATGATCCTGCCACCACCAGTGTTGGGACTAACGCGTTACAAAAAGAGATGTCCGATAATATTGGGCTGCCGATAGTGCAACTTTAACACTGTTACAAATATGCGTCACACTGTGAACCCACACCAAACAAGAATGACAAACACATTTCGGGAGAACATCCGCACCGTAACACAACATAAACACAACAGAACAAATACTTAGAACCCCTTACAGCACTAACTCTTCCGGGACGCTACAATATACACCCCCCCCCCCCCCCCCCACCTCAACCCCGCTCCCCAACACCGCCCACCTCAACCTCCTCATGCTCTTTCAGGGAGAGCATGTCCCAAATTTCAAGCTGCTGTTTTGAGGCATGTTAAAAAAAATTATGCACTTTGTGACTTCAATAATAAATATGGCAGTGCCATGTTGGCATTTTTTTCCATAACTTGAGGTGATTTATTTTGGAAAACCTTGTTATATTGTTTAATGCATCCAGCAGGGCATCACAACAAAATTAGGCATTATAATGTGTTAATTCCACGACTGTATATATCGGTATGGGTTGATATCGGAATCGGTAATTAAGAGTTGGACAATATCGGAATATCGGATATCGGCAAAAAAGCCATTATCGGACATCTCTATTTAAAATAGTTTTGTCAATTTGTTCTGGCCTGAAATAAATTGGCCCTTTGAAATATATTTGTATTTGTGTGTTGTATGTAGACCACGTTGCTTAACAGAGTTCAGTGATGCAAATGCATGTCAAGTTGATCAACAAATTGTATTATTCTCCAATGCAAAACAGTACTGAAATGAAGGCTAAAAGGGCGTTAATGAGAGCCTTAAAAAAAAAGAAAAGAAAAAAAGAAATAACTAAATAGTTACTTTCCACAGTAACACATTACTTTTTGGTGTAAGTAACTGAGTTAGTAACTGAGTTACTTTTGAAATAAGGAAACTAGTAACTGTAACTAGTTACTGGTTTCAGTAACTAACCCAACACTGGCCACCACCATGCTTGGTATTGGCCTGGTGATGAGCGGTGCTTGGTTTCCTCCAAACATGACGCCTGGCATTCACGCTAAAGAGTTCAATCTTTTTCTCATCGGACCAGAGAATTTCGTTATTCATGATCTGAGAGTCTTTCAGGTGCATTTTGGCAAACTCTTTACTAATAAATGGCTTCTGTCTGGCCACCATACTATACAAGCCTGATTGGTGGATTGCTGCAGAGATGGTTGTCCTTCTGTAAGACCTTGGTCACCTCCTTGACTAGACTCAGATGAATGCAGCTATGTACAGAGACATCCTGGATGAAAACCAATGCTTCCCATTCAATCTGAAGGAGCGAGAGGTGCTGCAAAGAGGAATGGGCAAAACCGCCCAAAAATAGGTGTGCCAAGCTTGTGGCATCATATTTAAAAAGTCTTGAGGCTGTAATTGCTGCCAAGGGTGTATCAACAAAGTATTGAGCAAAGACGTTAACTATTTACTGTATGTACATGTGAGGTTGTTTTTTTTTTTTTATATATATATATATATATATATATTTGCAAAAATAAAAACAATTTAAAAAAACATTCCACATTGTTGTTATGGGGCATTGTCTGTAGGCTTTGGAGGACAAAAATTAAGTTATTCAAATACGGATGTAAAAATTACAAAATGTGGAAAACGTACTTTCTGGAAGCACTGTGCTTTGAAGCAGTGGTACTAACGGACGTTAAATGCAATGATTTCATCTGGAACTTATCCATTGAACTACGTGACAACAGGTTCGTACATCAACAGGACCCCTTCTCAAGGTTCTTTTTCCCCGGCTGGGGTATTTTAAGTTTATCCTTTGCCCTGGATGGAGGTTTAGATTAGGGAATGCCGTTGTGAGTTTGTAAAACCTTTTGAGACACTTGGGATTAAAGGTTACATAAATACATGTTGATTGATTGATTGATTAATTGATTGATTGATATGCCAGATAGTTGAACCTCGGATTCAGGAGGAACAGTGTTGTTTTCGTCCCGGTCGTGGAACTGTGGACCAGCTCCATACTCTCGGCAGGATCCTTGATGTTACGATGGGGGTGCATGGCTGCGCTAGTAGTGTTCCTTCCAACGTAGAAAACAAGCTGGAGCGGCGTGCAGGTAGAATTAAGGTTTTAATTATTTTAAGGCAGGATGAAAAATGCAAAACTAAGGACGCTAACAAGCGTGGAGCTAAAAAAAACAAAATGTCACCAAGGGTGAAAAACGAGGAATGCTAGTGTGTAGAAAAATCACTAGAGCGAGGAGAAAAACCAGGAGAACGTAATTTTTGCCGATAGCAAACATTGACCCAGCAACTAATGCTGGGTGACAGAAAACTATAAAGGGGACTGATTAACCAAAACACCTGGTGGGAACACTAATTGCTAAACGAAGACAGGTGAAGAGAATCAGTGCCCATGGAAGCCAACAGTAAACAGGGAAAGAGGGTGCACCCAGGAAACAGGCTAAAACAGGAAAACTATCAAACATAAATCATGCCATGACCCAGGTGACGGATCATGACACTTGAGGGTGCATGGGACTTGGCCCAACCAATTTACATGTGCTTTTTGGACTTAGAGGAGGCATTTGACCGTGTATGGACCATTTTCCAGTGAGAGTTGTACTTCGCCAGGGCTGCCGTTTGTCACCGATTCTGTTTATAACTTTTATGGACTGAATTTCGTATTCGGTTTGATGGCTGTAGAATTAGTTCTCTGCTTTTTGCAGATGATATGGTCTTAATGGCTTCATCTGGCCAGGATCTTCAGCTCTCACTGGATCGGTTCGCAGTTGAGTGTCAAGCGACTGGGATGAAAATCAGCACATTCAAGTCATAATTCATGGTTCTTGCACGGAAAATGGTGGAGAGCCATCCCCGGGTTTGAGACGAGCTCCTGCCGCAAGTAGAGGAGTTCAAGTACCTCGGCGTCTTGTTCCCAAGTAAGGGAAGAGTGAATCGTAAGATCAACAGGCGAATGGGTGCAACGTCTGCTTTGATGCGGACCCCGTACAGGTTCATTGTTGGTGAAGACGGAGCTCAGTTTATTTACCGGTAATTCACTGGTCGATCTACATTCCTATCGTAATCTATGGTCATGAGCTTTGGGTTGTGACAGACAAGACAAAATCATGGGTACAAGCGGCCAAAATGAGTTTCCTCTGGTAGGAGGCCACGGGAAAGAACCAGGACATGTTGGAGAGACTATGTCTTCCACCTTGCCTGGGAACACCTTGTGCTTGGGTAGAGGGAAGTCTGGGCTTCTCTACTTAGGCTGCTGCCTCCGCGACCTGACCTCGGATAAGCGGAAGAAGATGGATGATTAATTGATATTTAATAGAAAATACTTAATGTAGTGTCTATTAACTGATTCGATTGATTTTGTGACAGTTAAAATCACGCTCCCCCACGCAAGCACACACACACACAATCAGCTGTCTAGTAAGCCCCTCTGACGTGGCATTACTTCACAAACATTTGTACTAAACAGAACTCTTAATTCAACAAACATCAGAGTAGTTATTAAAAACTAATTAAACAAAGCTTCATCAACAGCTTATTATTTACTTCCATCCAGGAAGAAGAAGCTCTTGTCGCGTGCATACACAAACTACCATAGCGACACACATACATTTGACAAGCACTGCCTGGATTAATTAGGCCCTTTCAAACTTAAAGTGTTATCTTTTTCATGGTTTTCAATGACAAACACAAGTCGATCTTATAAATTATTTTTTCTGGCATCCAGAGCGTTGTTGCTGTGAGGAAGTAATGGCAAAACAATACAAAACTTCCCACCTGAAACTTTCCCAAGCGATCAGGGCCTAAAGTTAGTTCTATGTAATTAGTTGTGTCACTTTTTTGTATGATTTCCTACTAAGTCACGTGAGCGTCAGAACAGTAGAGAACATGTCAGAGTCGGTTCAGTCAACATGGCCGTGCTTTGGTCCTTTCTACACGTCTTTACCTGCCAACACAGGCCTTGGAAAACCCCCGGAATATTGGATCAGGTATCGATGCCCCCAGTGTACTCAGCCGTCCATCAATACTGATGGCTTATTGATGAAGGAGTGAGTGAAGCCTTGTATACCAGGCCAATATGAGACAAGTACATTTCAAGAAACCATCTGTGTGTGTGTGTGTGTGTGTGTGTGTGTGTGTGTGTGTGTGTGTGTGTGTGTGTGTGTGTGTGTGTGTGTGTGTGTGTGTGTGTGTGTGTGTGTGTGTGTGTGTGTGTGTGTGTGTGTGCAAAGAAAAATCAATGCAATGCAACACAAATGGAGATATATACATCGCCTGCAGCGCTGCACTTTAGTGCTAAGACACGTGTCGACCCAGTGGGACGGCATACTGCGCTTGTTCCCTGAGGACCCACACCAAGAAGAAGAAGAAGAAGGTGGTTAACCAAAGTGGATTGGAAGACGGGAGGGGGTGGGGGTGGCAGTTGGAACAGGAAATAAAAATGTGCAGCGATAAAGGAAGTAAGGCAGGAGAATCTTCGATGAGACGACATATGAAGGCATTTATTCAACTTATTGTAAATAATTCATGTGTATCAAATCATGAGAGATTTCTGCACAAATGGTTGGAACGTCTAGGTCCTCTGTGTCAAAGTCAAGGCCAGATCCGGCCCGCGAATGAATTGATTAGTATTAGAACCGGCCCGCAGGCCACAGCCGCCTGCTGCTGTTTTGCACGCACCAATAATCCATCAGTGTTGGCGCTAGGAATTTTCAAAATGGGGTCCCAGGGACCCCGTCAAGTCATAAAAATGGGGTCCCACAGTACATTTTTAGGGTCCCACTTTTTTGTAACCGTTTTGAAAACAAATAATACATGTATGCATTATCCTGTTATATCTCACATTCAATATTGTGTTTTGGAAAAAAGTTGTCATAAAGGTTAAGAAAATAATACAAAATAAAACAAATGTTTATGCATGTATTCAGTTAGAAACATTCATTCACTTTCTTCTTTCCTTCATGGATTTAAACTTTACCGTTGACGGTGTTTTTTTTCTATATTTTCATTGTAATATTTTCAGAATGTGTTTGTTCTATTTTTGGCCAAAGTAAGACAAAGAAAACAATCTGAAGTTGTCTTTATTTTTTACTTTTAATGCCATGATTTCAATAGTCTCGCCCGAGTGTGCACAGATTTTCCTCCATGCGACCCCTGAGCTAAAATGAGTTTGACACCCCTGGTCTAGCTCCTATGTGGGTGTCTCACAGGGGGCCTTGTTTGCATGGTAGCTTTCCTTCACTTCAACAGAAGGTTTGGACCAATAGAAAACCCGAATAAGGTTGGGCATGCAGAAAATAAGCTACAATCACTTAGCGCGTGTGCCTCACAATAAGAAGGCCCTGGATTCGATCCCCGGGCTCGGGGTCTTTCTGTGTGGAGTTTGCATGTTCTCCCCGTGACTGCGTGGGTTCCCTCCGGGTACTCCGGCTTCCTCCCACCTCCAAAGACATGCACCTGGGGATAGGTTGATTGGCAACACTAAATTGGCCCTAATGTGTGAATGTGAGTGTGAATGTTGTCGGTCTATCTGTGTTGGCCCTGCGATGAGGTGGTGACTTGTCCAGGGTGTACCCCGCATTCCGCCCGAGTGCAGTTGGGATAGGCTCCAGCATCCCCCGCGACTCCCGAGAGGGACAAGCGGTAGAGAATGGATGGATGGATGGACTTATAACTTAGCATCATTATCACTGGAGGACTGGAGGACTAAACATATTACACACAAAGTAAGAACAGATAATCTAATTGCTAAATAAATCCTCTAAACTATCTTGAAACAACACGAAGTGCTTAGTAAAGTTTAAGAAGAGTAGATGGAAGGGTGTTACAATAAGAAAGTACTGTATTTTTCGGAGTATAAGTCGCACCAGAGTATAAGTCGCACCTGCCGAAAATGCATAATAAAGAAGGAAAAAAACATATATAAGTCGCACTGGAGTATAAGTCGCATTTTTGGGGGAAATTTATTTGATAAAACCCAACACCAAGAATAGACATTTGAAAGGCAATTTAAAATAAATAATAGTGAGCAACAGGCTGAATAAGTGTACGTTATATGAGGCATAAATAACCAACTGAGAACGTGCCTGGTATGTTAACGTAACATATTATTGTAAGAGTCATTCAAATAACTATAACATATAGAACATGCTATACGTTTACCAAACAATCTGTCACTCCTAATCGCTAAATCCCATGAAATCTAATACGTCTAGTCTCTTACGTGAATGAGCTAAATAATATTATTTGATATTTTACGATAATGTGTTAATAATTTCACACATAGGTCGCTCCTGAGTATAAGTTGCACCCCCGGCCAAACTATGAAAAAAAACTGAGACTTATAGTCCGAAAAATACGGTAAGCTGATATTAAGGGAGTTAACAAGTACACTAATGAGAGTCTAAAACAGAATAATGTAACAACTGTTGCTGTTTAGCAACCACTGCCAGGCATACGCGTAAGGAGAAGACGGATACATCTATAAATCGGTAGTGTTGATACCAAAGGAAGTTTCATTATATCAGATATACTAGTTGAGTTTGAGTTTATTTCGAACATGCATGCATACAACATGATACATCGCAATTTCCAGTTTCTCTACTCAACATGTTCAAAAAGGAGTAGGAAGAAGCAAAGCTTATTTAATCCTACCCCTTTTTCTTTACATAGCAGTTGCTAAAACTTTTGTTCCCTTCCTGTTCTCAATTTATTCACAATATACTCCATAAGTAATAACAATACAAATAAATAAATTAATTAATAATAATTGGTGAAGTAAGTTATATTTCATAAGGTGAGATGAGTAAGATTATCTTGAAAATGAATGGATGGATGAGATACATTCAGAATGATTATTATGGTTCTTCTTCTTTGTACTTTGTAAACACTTAAAGTTTGAAGAGTTTCTTGAAGTGAATCATATTAGTACATTGTTTGATTTATTTGCTTAATCCATCCCATAATTTAATTCCACATACAGATATACTGAAGGTCTTAAGTGTTGTATGTGCATACAAATGTTTTAAATTACATTTTTCTCTAATATTATATTTCTCCTCTTTTGTTGGGAATAATTGTTGTATATTCTTGGGTAGCAAGTTATAGTTTTCTATGTGTATAATTTTAGCTGCTTGCAAATTCACTATGTCGTGGAATTTCAGTATTTTTGATTCAATAGATAAAGTATATATTTATATATTGTAACTGATCTTTTTTGTAACACCGTTAATGAATGAAGTGTACTTTTGTAGTTATTTCCCTATATTTCTACACAATAGCTTATATATGGTAACACTAGCGAGCAGTAGAGTGGTAAGATCAATATTTTCATTTTCCCAAAACCTTTTTTTTTTGGTCGTTTTTTGTTGGTGTTTAAAAAAAAACAGGGCGTAATTCCCTGGACATAGGGGGGCCATTCAGGGTAACACCAAAGGATTTAAAACTAGCAGAGAGTAGTTTTTGCTTCTGTTTTGTTATTGTGTACTATTGACTTGGTTTTGATCAAATAATTCTATTGAATAAGAGAACATGTATTTTTCAATGTTGTGTTAACATTGTTACACTGTCAATAGTAAATACCATTAATACATTTCCATCCATTTTCTACCGCTTTTCCCTTTGGGGTCGCGGGGGGTTCTGGAGCCTATCTCAGCTGCATTCGGGCGGAATGCGGGGTACACCCTGGACAAGTCGCCACCTCATCGCAGGGCCAACACAGATAGACAGACAACATTCACACTCACATTCACACACTATGGCCAATTTAGTGTTGCCAATCAACCTATCCCCAGGTGCATGTCTTTGGAGGTGGGAGGAAGCCGGAGTACCCGGAGGGAACCCACGCAGTCACGGGGAGAACATGCAAACTCCACACAGAAAGATCCCGAGCCCAGGATTGAACCCCGGACCTTCGTATGTAAACATTGAAATTGAACACATGTGATCGGTATCAGCCGATTTCCCCCATGGATGATCGCAATCGGCAGTATAAGACTCTGTTAGGAACATCCCCATCTCTAACACATAGACATCACGATGTGTGTAAATGTCTACTAATGTGGTTTTCAAAAATAAAGTGAAAGGTTTGTGTAAATTTACCTCTGTGGAAAGAAACTTCGCAACATTTATATTCAAGTTAAAAGGAGTGATATGTATGTACTGCTTGAAAATAGCCCTGTGAGAAATTCATAGTAAATGCTTTACCTTGCCTTTGAGAAGAACCTGAATCGACATGAGGAAATGGAATCGGAACTAAATCAGAATCAGAAATACTTTATTAATCCCTGAGAAGAAATTCAGATTTTCAATCAACCTGAATGTACTTGTTCTCCCCTGGTTAAGTAGGTTCATCACAGCTTGCATTCGTTTATCATCATTATTATCTTGAAAGGGACAGAGAAAGGGGAAGAGATTTGTTTGGCATTTTTATTGTTTACCAAGAATTCTTGCTTTCTTATCAATAGTTGGTTGGTACAGTACAACAAAACTAAATCAAAACACAAATTAATGGTTATGAGTGAAATAATCAATGCTGCTCTAATGCGGGCTGCCTCAGAATTATTGTTATTGTCAGACCTAAGAATATATTACAAATAATATATCAGCTGGTAAATAGTTAACACTAGCTGGAGTGGTGCAACGTTGTACCGACATACAACAAAATGAAACAAAAAAATGACTTCATAACCGCATTGTGAATTTTAACTGCATAAACAGCAGCAACAACTTATACATCATGTTTTTGCCCATCATTTTTAAGAATATGTCAAAGTTAGCATGCTTATTTCCTATAATTTACCTATTGGAGGCGTGACCACTGTGATGTAATGACACGGCTACTGAAGGCAATGGAAAATGAAAGTGTTGTACAACTGTTCAACTCCAACTACGAACTCAATTCTAACTAAAACGGCCTTCTTTCATCTCCGTAATATCGCTAAAATTTGTTCCATTTTGTCCACTAGCGACGCTGAGATCATTATTCATGCGTTCGTTACGTCTCGTCTCCATTACTGTAACGTATTATTTTCGGGTCTCCCTATGTCGAGCATTAAAAGATTGCAGTTGGTACAAAATGCGGCTGATAGACTTTTGACAAGAACAAGAAAGTTTGATCATACTACGCCTATACTGTATATACCTTTATATACCTACATACAGTACCTATATATATACCTATACTGGCTCACCTGCACTGGCTTCCTGTGCACTTAAGATGTGACTTTAAGGTTTTACTAACTACGTATAAAATACTACACGGTCTAGCTCCATCCTATCTTGCTGATTGTATTGTACCATATGTCCCGGCAAGAAATCTGCGTTCAAAGAACTCTGGCTTATTAGTGATTCCCAGAGCCCAAAAAAAGTCTGCGGGCTATAGAGCGTTTTCTATTCGGGCTCCAGTACTATGGAATGCCCTCCCGGTAACAGTTAGAGATGCTACCTCAGTAGAAGCATTTAAGTCCCATCTTAAAACTCATGTGTATACTCTAGCCTTTAGATAGACTCCCTTTTTAGACTAGTTGATCTGCCGTTTCTTTTCTTTTCTCTTCTGCCCCCCTCTCCCTTGTGGGGGGGGGGGCATGGATGAAGTGCTGGCTGTCCAGAGTCGGGACCCGGGGTGGACCACTCGCCTGTGCATCGGTTGGAAACATCTCTGCGCTGCTGGCCCGTCTCCGATCGAGATGGTCTCCGGCTGGCCCCACTATAGACTGGACTCTAACTATATCGTTAGGACCGCATATGTGGGTAACTCATAGTCATTCACATCGACTTCCCACTGGGGTGAGTTTTTCCTTGCCCTTATGTGAGATCTGTACCGAGGATGTCGTTGTGGCTTGTGCAGCCCTTTGAGACACTTGTGATTTAGGGCTATATAAATAAACATTGATTGATTGATTAATATTATGTAAGATCTACTATGGACTGGACTTTCACAATATTATGTCAGACTCACTCGACGTCCATTGCATCCGGTCTCCCCTAGAGGTGGGGGGTTACCCACCTATGCGGTCCTCTCCAAGGTTTCTCATAGTCATTCACATCGACGTCCCATTGGGGTTGTGAGTTTTTCCTTGCCCTTATGTGGGCTCTGTACCGCGGATGTCGTTGTGGCTTGTGCAGCCCTTTGAGACAC
The DNA here is from genome assembly GCF_033978685.3 of Nerophis lumbriciformis. Taxonomy (NCBI): domain Eukaryota; kingdom Metazoa; phylum Chordata; class Actinopteri; order Syngnathiformes; family Syngnathidae; genus Nerophis; species Nerophis lumbriciformis. Next base: position 4,584,659 of record NC_084580.2, read on the forward strand.
TTGTGATTTAGGGCTATATAAATAAACATTGATTGATTGATTGATTGAATTCACTCCAGCAGGAAAGTTCACTGCAGTAAAAAGGAGTACACAGGCAGATAAAACCATGTGACTTTTCCCAACCAATCAACAGAAAGGTAATAAAAGGTCATTGAAAAGATAAAATAATACACATTTTTGGGTGTAATAATAGATGACAAAATGAACTGGAAACCTCATGTAAAAAAATATACAACATCAAGTAGCAAGAAACACGTAAATAATGAATAAAGCAAATAATGTTCTGGACCAAAAATATCTTCATATTCTCTACTGCTCACTGGTGTTAGCATGTCTGAGTTATTGTGTAGAAACTTAACTCATTGGCCTCGGTAGGTCATGAGTTCAAACCCCAGCCGAGTCAAAGACTAGAAAAATGGGACCCATTACCTCCCTGCTTGGCACTCAGCATCAAGGGTTGGAATTGTGGGTTAAGTCATCAAAATGATGCCACCGCTGCTGCTCACTGCTCCCCTCACCTTCAAGGGGGTGGAACAAGGGGATGGGTCAAATGCAGAGAGTAGTTTCACCACACCTAGTGTGTGTGTGTGACTGTCAGTGGTACTTCAACTTTAAATATGGGGAAACAACTAAAAATGTGCGCTTCATTCACTAAGTGTGTTACAAAAAAGATAAATTAGAATAATACATAATGTTGGATATAGAGAACATACAAACCCTTTATTTATTGAATCACAAATATTGAAATTCAACGATTTGGTGCATTTGCAAACAGCAAAAATGATGTCCAAAGCAAACTATAACCTGCTACCCAAGAATGTACAACAATTCTTCTCAATAAAAGAGGAGAAATATAACCTTAGAGGACAATCTAATTTGAAACATTTGTATGCTCGTACAACACTTAAAACCTTTAGCATATCCGTGGAATTAAATTATGGAATGGATTAAGCAAAGAAATTAAAATTAAAAAAAAATCCAATATAATTTAGTTTAAGAGACTATTCCAACTACAGATATTCGCAAAGTACAAAGAAGAACAATTATGATTTATGTATTTAATATTTATTTACTTAATATGATATATTATTTATTTTTTATGTATTTGTTCACTGTTATGTTACTGAGAACAAGGAAACAGGATGAAATTGCTATGGTATGAAAAGGGGTAGGATTAAATAAGCTCTGCTTCTTCCTACTACTTGCCGGAGGTGCTGTAAAGAAACAACTGGAAATATGTGATGCATTACATTGTATCGTATGCATGTTCGAATTAAACTGAAAATTAACTGAACTGAACTGAACTGAAAGTATTTGGGGCAGACTTGTGTTAAAGTTCCAAATTTGAAATTTCCATTAATACAATAAAATAATTGGAATTTTAATTGAAGTGGCTCCACCCCACAGGATGTTGAATTCGGATTACAGGAAGTGGAATAAAATTAATTGCAATTCAGAGAAGTCCCTTGTAGCCAAGTAACAGGAAGACTTTGTCACATTAAACAAAGGTTGAAATGGTTAACACTTTATTTAAACTCTTCCATTTGTAATAACTGAATAGAGTAAAGCATTGAAGGAAGTGATACATTTGTACACCATTTTCTATTATTTGAAAGTTGTAATAACATTAAATTATACAACAGTTTATAGAAGATGCTTTTTCTTTTTGGAAGCGCAGATAAAAAAAAAACTTTTTCTACATTTAAAATATAACATGTACTAGGGTTGGGCGATATGGACGAAAAAGTATATCTTGATATATTTTTACTAAAACTTGATTTTTCGATATATATCTCAATATATTTTCAGGTGAAAGTATACATATAAAGATATACATTTTTGAGCGAGATTCACTGAAATTGGAGTGAATGACAAGTGTACTGTAAACAGTCAGTGGCACTTTTATTAACCCAGTTAGTCAAGATGGGTATTAACAGCACAGAAAAGAAACTGGTTAAGTAGCACAGAATTACATAACATGAATAAAATAGAAAAATATTATTTCTACGTAAAATAAATAACATAACTGTGCAAATAATACAAAATGTATCAAACTCAGATAAAAAAAAATAATTTGCAGGCAGGCACTTTTTAATTCCCAGTCGATGAGGTAATGGACTGTCACACACGTACGGTTCTGGTCAGCACCAAGTAAGTGACTTGACTTAATTGTGCAGTGTCATGATCCGTGGTCCGGAACATGTTTTGTTTAGTTATGTTCTGTTAGTTTTTGGACTCTAATAGTTCCTGTTTGCGCTTCCCTGTTTGTTTTGTCACCATGGCGACTCATTAGTTTTACCTGCCTCATTTGTTCGTATCACATCTGTCGCTAATCATGAGATTATTATTTAAGCCTGTCTTTGTCAGTTAGTCTGCCTGGTGACATTGTTCTTTTCATGCTCTGTTCTGACTTGTTTCATGCCATAGTTCATGCTGATAGTTTCATGCTTGTATTCATGCGTTTGCTTTGTTCATACTGCTCGTTCCATGCCTTGCAAAGTAAAATTTTGTTTATTCATGCCGCAATTAGCGAGTTTTTGTTTCATGTCCACAGTTCACGCTAAGTGTTAGTTTTCGTTTCCTTCGCTAAGTTGTGCCTTCGCCTTTTACGCCTTTTGTTTGTCCCTCTTTGAAAGTCAAGATTAAATAATGTTCCTACCTTCAAGCCTTGTCCGGTATAGTCCGATTGCATCCCGGGAGAACAAATCTCGCAGTAAACTGCGAAAAACCCTGCGTCTTGACATGCGGCTATGATCTTCCTCACTTTGGCATACATTTTTGGCAGCATTTCTCGTGCAACTCAAGAACAGTTTTGATTTGGGCTTTCATGGTAAACAACTCAAATTAATGTTTTATCCAGACGCATACATTTGTCCAAATGTGACCAAGTAGACGCATTGTGGGTTTCCTGCACGTTGTCTACATCGCTAAAAGAAAAATCTAAAGAAGAGAATCCCTCTGCCATATTCCACTAGTTTTTTTTAATATATAAATCACCCGCTTGAAAATTCCCTCTTCTCTTCTACGACTCTCTTGTCGTCATTTGGGATGGCTGTTGTGATTTCCCTTCCTGGTTCCATGACCTGCCCTATCCTGTCTCTGATTGGCCTGTCCCTAATGTTTTGCCCTACTCTGAACCAATCTTGACTCATCATAGTAAACAACCAACCAATCACGGATGTTCTTATACATGCAAGCACGTCTTGGAAGGAGGAAGGGGAGGGGTTTAGTAGCCCATGGAGGGTGAGAGCGAGTGGGAGAACAAGGAGCACAACAAATAAGCGGGGTTTGGTCATTTTAACGTGAATTAAATTATATCGATATTACGATATTGTCTTAATTCATATCTTGTTTGAAATATATCGATATATCTTACAAACTCGATATATCGCCCAGCCCTAATGTGTACATAGGTTCATAGTAATTTTATTTTTAGGAAATATGATCAAGTAATTTATGGAATATTTATGATTCTGGAATACACCAACATTATCAGTTGGAATGTCATGCAAATTAATTTCTGCTTGCTTCAATCCGAATTTGAATTGCCATTCTACTTCGAGTTTGCAACTTCAATTCAAATTCATGGAATTTAATAGGAATTTTGGAAATTTAACTCCGAATTTTGCACAAGCCTCACTTCCTTGCTTAAGACGTCCCATTGCTCTGTTTTTTTAATTTAAACTCTTGTATCATTCTTTAGCATGGACAAAAATATAAATCAAAGTGGTATCTATCATTATAAATAAATAAGTATAATGATAATAAATAACCGTAACTCCCCAGCGCCAGCAGCACTAAAGCAGCCTGAAACTGTGAAGTAAAATATTTTCTGGCATTGTACAATATTTAATTAAACACGTTCACTATCGTTACCTTTCTACACAAATTGGCTGGGAGAAAATTCCATGCTAGTGCCTAATAGTGAGGTCCATTTTGACTTATGTTCTCAAATATAGTTCCTTGCACAATGAAGGTCTATTGTTTTTATTTAGCCGAAACAAAAAAATATTATTTTACAAGAGTATTTTTTTCCCCCCAAATAAATTGGCTCTTATTTATTGTACAAGACGTAAGAGTGTTGTGACTATATGATCATCAACAATAAGATACAAACTCAGCATGGAACACAAAGCCAATGAGCAAGACAAGGCCAGGGCCCCGTCTGCCTAATATCAGCACAAAAGAGGTCCTCTGGCACTGGAGATAAAGATGGGTGTGGGCCCTGTCTTTGTGTGTGTGTGTGTGTGTGTGTGTGTGTGTGTGTGTGTGTGTGTGTCTGTACTTTCCAAGCAGACGTTGTCCGTCTCTCTGGCCCATCATGGGCAGACCAGGCATCTCATCCACATTCCTCAGATTATAGAGAGCCATCCGAGACGAGCAGAGGCAAGTCTGGACCCACCTGGGCAGAGCCTGGTAAATTCCACTCGTGCTCATGGTCTACAGGGATAAGGAAAAAAAAACGGGGCACGTTTAGGAACACATCTACAAACACCACGGGGTCAATGCTGTACCCACTTACTCAGTCTGTAGGTGCCGACTTTAGGGGGAGCTGTGGGGGCTGGGCTGGCTAGGTCTATCGACACCAGGACCATTGTGTCTCTGCAACCCCCATTCAGGGTCATTTAGCATGTGACACCTCAATGGGCAAAGAGTATTACTAATGGCACCTCAGCAGTGCAGTGGCCGTGCCATCTCTCTACGATTGTGACCTCAACCTGCGTGATGATGGATGTAAAATAAGACATCCCCATGCAGAGAGCACATCACGAACCAAACATAGGAACATTCCCAACACACACATCCAAATAGATATAATGGCATATGACTAATGATGTCCATAAAAATGACCAATACTATCGCTGAGAAGCCTAAACATTGCTCTTGTCTCAACTGTGTCACAGAAAAAATGTTAGCTTGAAAAAATTCTGCTGTGTAGCCCGTTTATGGTCGTTATGCTTGAGGAAGAGGCAATAAATAACCAATCAGGAACTCAAAAACGAGCTTGACAGTGAAATCAACAGAACAGTAACCTAACTTTTTTTTTAGCTATTATGTACAAAACCCCAAAACCAGGGTAGTTGGCACGCTGTGTAAATGGTAAATAAAAACAGAATACAATGATTTGCAAGTCCTTTTCAACCTATATTCAATTGAATAGACTGCAAAGACGAGATACTTAACGTTTGAACTGGTATACTTTTGTTATTTTTTGCAAATATTAGCTCATTTGGAATTTGATGCCGGCGACATGTTTCAAAAAAGCTGGCACAAGTGGCAAAAAAGACTGAGAGAGTTGAGGAATGCTCATCAAACACTTATTTGGAACATCCCACAGGTGAACAGGCAAATTGGGAACAGGTGGGTGCCATGATTGGGTATAAAAGCAGCATCTATGAAATGCTCAGTCATTCACAAACAAGGATGGGGCGAGGGTCACCACTTTGTGAACAAATGCGTGAGCAAATTGTCCAAAAGTTTAAGAACAACATTTCTCAACTAGCTATTGCAAGGAATTTAGGGATTAATATCATCAAATGGTTCAGAGAATCTGGAGAAATCACTGCACGTAAGTGGCAAGGCCATGACCTTCGATCCCTCAGGCGGTACTGCATCAAAAACCGACATCAGTGTGTAAAGGATATCCCCACACGGGCTCAGGAACACTTCAGAAAACCACCGTCAGTAACTACAGTTCGTCACTACATCTGTAAGTGCAAGTTAAAACTCTACTATGCAAAGCGAAAGCCATTTTATCAACAACACACAAAAATGCCGCCGGCTTCGCTGGGCCCGAGCTCCTGTCAACCTTTTTTGAGCCAAGTCACATTTTTTTTAATAAAGAAAATACGGAGGGACATCACCAGCAGAAAACATTACAAAATGAAACCCCACCAGGTTGTCGTGCCTTGTTTTGAGTTTGTTGTTGTTTTCCTGTGTGTAGTGCTTCAGTTCCTGCCTTGCGCTTTTAGTTTGGTGGCTTTTCCTGTTGTGTTGGTGTTTTTGTGTGGCAACTTCACACCTTCCTTTGAGTGCTATTGCCTGACCTGCTTTCTATTGGCAAACAAGACTATTTCAGTTGTGCGGACGCGTTCCATCTCTGTGTGGAAATTGTTGATTGTCATTAGGGATGTCCGATAATGGCTTTTTTGACGATATCCGATATTCCGATATTGTCCAACTCTTAATTACCGATACCGATATCAACTGGTACCGATATATACAGTCGTGGAATTAACACATTAGTATGCCTAATTTGGACAACCAGGTATGGTGAAGATAAGGTCCTTTTAAAAAAAATTTAAAAAAGTAAAATAAGATTAATAAATTAAAAAAATTTTCTTGAATAAAAAAGAAAGTAAAACAATATAAAAACAGTTACATAGAAACTAGTAATTAATGAAAATGAGTAAAATGAACTGTTAAAGGTTAGTACTATTAGTGGACCAGCAGCATGCACAATCATGTGTGCTTACGAACTGTATCCCTTGCAGACTGTATTGATATATATTGATATATAATGTAGGAACCAGAATATTAATAACAGAAAGAAACAACCCTTTTGTGTGAATGAGTGTAAATAGGGGAGGGAGGTTTTTTGGGTTGGTGCACTAATTGTAAGTGTATCTTGTGTTTTTAATGTTGATTTAATAAAAAAAAATAAAAATTAAAATTTTTTTAAAAAAAACGATACCGATAATAAAAAAAACGATACCGATAATTTCCGATATTACATTTTAAAGCATTTATCGGCCGATAATATCGGCAGGCCGATATTATCAGACATCTCTAATTGTCATGTCATGTACGGATGTACTTTGTGGACGCGGTCTCTGCTCCACACGCTGTAAGTCTTTGCTGTCGTCCAGCATTCTGTTTTTGTTTACTTTGTAGCCAGTTCAGTTTTACTTTTGTTTTGCATAGCCATCCCTATGCTTCATTGCCTTTTCCTTAACGTTTCCTTCATTTTTGGTTTAAGCGTTACATACCTTTTTACCTGCACGCCGTCTCCCATTGTGCTCTGCATATTGGGGTCACAACAAACAATCCTCGACGCGTTCCGACTTCTACAAAGCAATTAATTACCTGCTACCACCTACTGATATGAAGTATTGCATGGTTACCCTGTCGAGCGCTATACAGCACAGACACTAGACAACAGCATATTATTTGTAGATTATAATTATTGATTTGCAAAAAGTATTTTTTGGACCAATTAGGTGAAGTTGCATCATTTCCCACGGCACACCAGCCAATATCTCACGACACACTAGTGCACAGTGGTTGAAAAACACTGGTGTAACAATACCTTGTCTTCCGGGTTAAGCCTTAACCCAAAAGTGATTAATTTTCATTCATATTTGGTAACGCGATAATTTATTTAAAAAAATCACATGTTCACAGCCCTAATCATTATATATCATCACAAATATTTATATGAATATGAAACATGAAATGCATTGGCAAAAAAGTTAATTTTGCATTTTTGCCTCAATCTCTTTTATATGGGGGGCGGGAGGTAATTATTAATATGTCTCTGATGAGCACATTAATCAGTCTGAGGAGTTAAAGGGGAACTGCATTTTTTTGGAATTTTGCTTATCGTTCACAATCATTATGAAAGACAAGAAGAAAAAAGTTTTTTTTTTGTTGTTGCTTTAATTCCAACATGCAAAAATCGGCTTGTTCTTGGTGGCTAGCAATGTAGCTAATGGGACCAATCAATTCTACCTCCAAATCACTTTAAAATGCATTCAAAAACCCTCAACATTACTTCATTTATGTTCCGTAACCTGTATAATAACCAAGCTGTAGCGATATTGTTATTGTAAGAACGAACACTGAGGAACTCTTTTTCTATCATAGTAACAATCAGCGTGTATGAGCCGTAAAAGCAAACGACGGCAAGAGATAAGCTTGCTGCTATGTCAACACGAAACGCGTTTAAGTTTGTAATGCACAACACAATGCGATAACACACCAATCTGTACAGACTGAAAAACATGAATAATCATATTACAGTATCTGTAAAGTATTAACCCATATTTCATGTTTTGTTTGTACACAGCTGAGCTAGCCAGCGTATGTACTAAAGTTGTAATGACACGCAGGACGTGCTGCGTGTATCATGATCAATATAAAGTGTGACTCACTCGATGGACAAAAGTATTAAATATACTTGTTAAATAAAACCTCTGCCTTGTTTTTATTGAACACTTGGGCCTACTACGCTACTGTATTTTAATTTTGGTCATTATGGTGGTACTCGGAGTGTTTTTTCTGAGATGGTACTTGGTGAAAAAACTTTGAGAACCACTGATCGGTTTCTCTCCACATTGGCAAAATGTTAATAAAAATCCAATATTTTGTGTTTAATAATAATCAAAAGTGAAAAAATATTTAGTCAACAAAGTAAATATTCTAGTTTTTCAGTGCACACCTCTGCCTCAACATTGATTGTTGTAAACGTTTAAAAATAAAAGGTATTTTTAACCAAAATATTTTTTTTTTTTTTCTTAACATGCACATATCCCATAATACAGTTGCACTTGACATGATTCAACCTTAATTTAAATGATTTACAAAACACAAAACCAGTGAAGTTGGCACGTTTTGTAAATCGTAAATAAAAGCAGAATACAATGATTTGCAAATCCTTTTCAACTTATATTCAATTAAATAGACTGCAAAGACAAGATATTTAACGTCGTTCGAACTGAAAAACTTTTTTATTTTTTGCGAATTTTAGCTTATTTGGAATTTGATGCTTGCAACATGTTTCAAAACAGCTGGCACAAGTGGCAAAAAAGACTGAGAAAGTTGAGGAATGCTCATCAAACACTTATTTGGAACATCCCACAGGTGAACAGGTAATTGGATGGGGCGAGGGTTACCACTTTGTCAACAAATGCGTGAGCAAATTGTCGAACAGTTTAACACCAACATTTCTCAACTAGCTATTGCAAAGAATTTAGGGATTTCACCATCTACGGTCCGTAATATCATCAAAAGGTTCAGAGAATCTGGAGAAATCACTGCACGTAAGCAGCAAGGCTGAAAATTAATATTGAATGCCAGTGACCTTTGATCTCTCAGGCGGTATTGCATCAAAAACCGACATCAGTGTGTAAAAGATATCACCACATGGGCTCAGGAACACTTCAGAAAACCACTGTCAGTAAATACAGTTGGTCGCTACATCTGTAAGTGAAAATTAAAACTCTACTTTGCAAAGCAAAAGCCATTTTATCAACAACACCCACAAATGTCGCCGGCTTCGCTGGGCCCGAGCTCATCTAAGATGGACTGATACAAAGTGGAAAAGTGTTCTGTGGTCTGACGAGTCCACATTTCAAATTGTTTTTGGAAACTGTGGACGTAATGTCCGACGGAACAAAGAGGAAAATAACTATCCAGACTGTTGTAGAGGCAAAGTTCAAAAGTCACATCTGTGATGGCATGGGGGTGTAATAGTGCCCAAGGCATGGGTAACTTACACATCTGTGAAGGCACCATTAATGCTGAAAGGTACATACAGGTTTTGGAGCAACATATGTTGCCATCCACGCAACGTTATCATGGACGCCCCTGCTTATTTCAGCAAGACAATGCCAAGCCACGTGTTACAACAGTGTGGCTTCGTAGTAAAAGAGTGCGGGTACTAGGCTGGCCTGCCTGTAGTCCAGACCTGTCTCCCATTGAAAATGTGTGGTGCAATATGAAGCGTGAAATACCACAACGGAGACCTCAGACTGTTGAACAACTAAAGCTGTAAAACAAGCAAGAATGGGAAAGAATTCCACCTGAAAAGCTTCAAAAAATGATCTCTTCAGTTCCCAAACGTTTACTGAGTGTTGTTAAAAGGAAAGGCCATATAACACAGTGGTAAAAATGCCCCTGTGCCAACTTTTTTGCAATGTGTTGCTGCCAATGAATTCTAAGTTAATGATTATTTGCAAAAAAAATTAAGTTTCTCAGTTCGAACATTAAATATCTTGTCTTTGCAGTCTATTCAATTGAATATAAGTTGAAAAGGATTAGCAAATCATTGTATTCTGCTTTTATTTACCGTTTACACAACGTGCCAACTTCACTGGTTTTGGTTTTGTATTATTATTATTTGCCAAGCAGTTTGCATTAAGTCACCAACACACAGGCTATGTAAACAGCACCACTAATATTACAGTCACTATTGTTTTATAATGGTCATCGATTAAGTTTGTTTTTATGAAAAATAAATTTGAATGTAGAATAGGGCTAGAAAATTTACAAAAATCTGATATTTTCTCTCAAAATTTGCTAAATAAATACTTCAGCAAAACGTTTGATGTGATTTTTTATTGTATTTTTTTGCTACATTTAAATTGCTCAAATTTTACTCCATATTAAGATAAGGAGACATGTTAAGCATAAAAGGTGCCTGGTAATGAAAAAATATATACAGGTGAAAAGTAAAAATGTTTTTCGACTTTTATTTCAAACATTTACCTTGCTTGGATTTCAGTTTTTTGAGTATAGTTTGCAGATGTCGAGCTGGAAGTGCAGTACGGAATTTTACATAGCTAATAAATAATGTAACCATAATATTAGAAAAATGCGAGACAATTCTAAAGTATTAAAACAATTTGCAATAGGACTACACTGTGTTGTATTGTATCTTATTAGAATGTGCAGATGTAACACTCCATAATGCAGATAAAGTTCAAAGGACCTTATTTATATACCTGAAGAGGGCGTGTCGCATGTGCTTACCATCAGTCAGGGATTCTGGAGCATACCTGAGCGGGCATCAAAGGCAGTTTTAAAACAAAAAAGCTTGGAGTGGGGGGGGGCTAAATGACTGGAAAAGGCCTAATGTTTACTTCAGCTGGCTCTGCCCTCTATCAGGACGTTGTACCTGATAATAAAACAGGCGCAATAAAAGTGACACAAAGCAATTTTAGTTTGATGTTGTTGATGTGCAGCGCAATCAAAAGTTTTGAGACACATTATTTCGAATAAAAAGGCTATCAAAGCATTTGCCATTCAATACTATATGGCCAAAAGGACTATCATAACAAATGACAACAGTGGCTATGGAATTTGTTTTGATTTGCTGTACAACACTTTAAATACATTATTATAGATGACAGTGGCCTTGTGGTCAGAGTGTCCGCCCTGAGATTGGAAGGTCGTGAGTTCAGACCCCGGCCGAGTCATACCAAAGACTATAAAACTGGGACTCATTACCTCCCTGCTTGGCACTCAGCATAAAAATGATTCCCGGGCGCGGCCACCGCTGCTGCCCACTGCTCCCCTCACCTCCCAGGGGGTGAACAAGGATGATGGGTCAAATGCAGAGGACAAATTTCACCACACCTAGTGTGTGTGTGACTATCATTGGTACTTTAACTTTAATAACGTACAGTCATACCTCGTCTTTAACACGACCCACTTTACGGACCAAAATTGCACGTTCTGTAATTCGTGAATAAAAACAGAATACAAAGATTTGCAAATCCTTTTCAAATTATATTCATTTGAATAGGCTGCAAATATATTTAATATTCAAACTGAAAACTTTTTTTTTTTTTTTTTTCAAATAATCATTAACTAAGAATTTAATGGCAGCAACAACACTCAGTAAACATTTGGGAACTGAGGAGACAATTTTTTTTAGATTTTCAGGTGGACTTCTTTCCCATTCTTGCTTGATGTACAGCTTAAGTTGTTCAACAGTCCGGGGGTCTCCGTTGTGGTATTTTAGGCTTCATATTGCGCCACACATTTTCAATAGGAGACAGGTCTGGACTACAGGCAGGCCAGTCTAGTACCCACACTCTTTTACTACGAAGGCACGCTGTTGTAACACGTGGCTTGGCATTGTCTTGCTGAAATAAGCAGGGGCGTCCATGATAACGTTACTTGGATGGCAACATATGTTGCTCCAAAACCTGTATGTAACTTTCAGCATTAATGTTGCCTTCACAGATGTGTAAGATACCTATGTCTTGGGCACTAATACACCCCCATACCATCACAGATGCTGGCTTTTAACTTTGCACCTATAACAATCCGGATGGTTCTTTTCCTCTTTGGTCCGGAGGACACGACGTCCACAGATGCAGGACCTCGTTTAGCTCTATTTATTATCAAACACAAGGAAGTGGAGTGTGTAACTAAACCAAAGAAGTATGGTGTGACTATGTGTTGCGTCTATTACCGGTAGTTGTTGAAGGTGTGTGTTGAGTGAGAGGCACAGTTTCCAAAATCAATTTAAAATGTGGACTCGTCAGACCACAGAACACTTTTACACTTTGCATCAGTCCATCTAAGATGAGCTCGGGCCCAGCGAAGCCGACAGCGTTTCTGGGTGTTGTTGATAAATGGCTATCGCTTTGCATAGTAGAGTTTTAACTTGCACTTACAGATGTAGCAACCAACTGTAGTTACTGACAGTGGTTTTCTGAAGTGTTCCTGAGCCCATGTGGTGATAGCCTTTACATACTGATGTCGCTTTTTGATGCAGTACCGCCTGAGGGATCTAAGGTCCGTAATATCATCGCTTACGTGCAGGGATTTCTTCAGATTCTCTGAACCTTTTGATGATATTACGGATCGTAGATGGTGAAATCCCTAAATTCCTTGCAATACCTCGTTGAGAAATGTTGTTCTTAAACTGTTAAACAATTTGCTCATGCATTTTTTCACAAAGTGGTGACCTTCACCCCATTCTTGTTTGTGAATGACTGAGCATTTCATGGAAGCTGCTTTTATACCCAATCATGGCACCCACCTGTTCCCAATTAGCCTGTTCACCCGTGGGATGTTCCAAATAAGTGTTTGATGAGCATTCCTCAACTTTCTCAGTCTTTTTTGCCACTTGTGCCAGCTTTTTTAAACATGTTGCAGGCATCAAATTCCAAATGAGCTAACTAAGTTTTCCAGTACGAATGTTAAATATATTGTCTTTGCAGTCAGTTGAAAAGGATTTGCAAGTCATTGTATTTTGTTTGATTTCCAACTTCACTGGATTTGGGGTTTTAATAAACCAGTCCGTTTGCTCGCGCATCATTCTGCGGAAAGCTTCTTTTTTTTAATTTGGAGTATGACCACTTAGTTTGACATAGATGGCTTATTTCACACCGCTTATCAAAAAGCCTGTGCATTCTTTTGACTACAACAATGTCCACATTTTGGATAGGGAGGACTGCTGTTTTGAAGGAGGTGTCAAAGAAGCCATCGATGTTAAACAGTTGCCACAGTTACTTTGAAAAATAATCTGATTACTGATTAAAGCTTTAAAAGATAACTTGGTTACATTACTGAGTACTTCATTTTAAAACGTAAGTGAATTAAATTTTGTCGCCAGCACAGTGTTTCAAGGAGGGCCAAAAGTTTGGACACACCTTCTCATTCAATGCGTTCTCTTTATTTTCATGACTATTTACATTGTAGATTGTCACTGAAGGCATCAAAACTATGAATGAACACATGTGGAGTTATGTACTTAACAAAAAAAGGTGAAATAACCGAAAACATGTTTTATATTCTAGTTTCTTCAAAATAGCCACCCTTTGCTCTGATTACTGCTTTGCACACTCTTGGCATTCTCTTGATGAGCTGAAATGTTTTCACTTCACAGGTGTGCCTTATCAGGGTTGATTAATGGAATGTCTTGCTTTATCAATGAGGTTGGGACCATCAGTTGTGTTGTGAATGGGAAGGTGTGTCCAAACTTTTGGCCTGTACTGTATATCATTAGGTGTTTATCAATACAAATACCAATATTGATATTCTTTATCAATACCGGAATTAATCTGCACTCTTATCGGTACTATTTGTAACTGGTGTAAATAAAGATGTAAAAAAAAAAATGCATTTATTTTTATTGTAATTTTTTTAGCAACACCTTTTAAGTCTTAAAGAAGTCAAATATGTTAGCAGTGCAAGGTGCAATGCAGTTATGTCATCACTTTGTAAAGACCAGATTCATCACTGTGTTTCTATTCATTACAATTACACTCCGCTGGATGTAATATGTATGTATGTATGGCATTCCTGTGCAAAGCAGACCATTTTAGAGGTCATATGACATATATAACAAACATCAATAAGCGTCTTAGGTTGCTGTGCCCTTAAGCAAGGTATGTTTTGATGCCACACAAACGCGATGGAGCGATGTCTGACGACTACTCAAAACCGGTCAGCGGATGCTATCTTTCTTGAGAGCAACTTTAGAGATTATTATATTACCTCAATCTTTCACTTTTTTGAGTGGATTAATATTGGCCTGTGGATTACTGGATCGCTATAGGAGGACTGTTGTAGCGACGAAAGCGCATTCACTTTTAAACTGACACCAGCTCTTATTAGTGTGAGTGACTTTAAGGGTTTTCTGAGGAGCAAATATTATTGTTACAAACTTGTGTGTGGTGTTGCTTCCCTATTTGTGATTATTCGAAGATGATTGTCAGATCCTACCCATATCCTTTGTTTTGCGTAGCAGCGGCCCCTGAAGTGAACGTGACAGCGTGTCATAATTACAAACTTGTAGAATGGTCAGCTGAATAGAAAAGTTCTTTAGTCCAGAATCTTAATGGTCCTTGTACTCGGTATGCATCCCTAGTTCCGACACGCAAGAAGAAAGTGAATATACATAAAAATAGTAAAGCACAATAAGTTAAAGTTAAAGTACCAATGATTGTCACACACACACTAGGTGTGGTGAAGTTTGTCCTCTGCATTTGACCCATCCCCTTGTTCACCCCCTGGGAGGTGAGGGGAGCAGTGGGCAGCAGCTGTGCCGCGCCCGGGAATCATTTTTGGGGATTTAACCCCCAATTCCAACCCTCGATGCTGAGTGCCAAGCAGGGAGGTAATGGGTCCCATTTTTATAGTCTTTGGTATGACTCGGCCGGGATTTGAACTCACAACCTACCGATCTCAGGGCGGACACTCTAACCATTAGGCCACTGAGTAGGTTGAAAAATTACTAATCCAATGACTTGGATTAGTAATTTTTTGCTTAGTGTAGAAGAAGCCTTAGATTGGTCAGATCTAGTCCAGTGGCTGGTGCCAAAACCCCAAATATTTATACCCCAAAAACCAGGCGGGTGTGCCTGTGCAACAGTGACGTGCAGTCACTAGAGGCAGGTGAGGCGGGGCCTCACCTGCCATCATGGAAAGAAAAAAAATGTAAAAAGAAAAAAAAAAATTTAATTGTTAAATGTATCCAGTGATTATACTATAAAGTTATTTTCCATTTAACTTCACCAGTTTTAGATTATTTTTATTCAAAATCACTGAATTTTCACATTTGCCGTTCAAATACTGAGAAGAGACGGTGCGGTGAACAGCAGCCAGTTGAGGCACGTCACTCATTTGTGCCTCAACTTGGATTGCGGACTCGGCTAACTGCTGGCCTGCTGTGCAGTGAGACCGTATTGCTATATGAATTATATTATACATTTCCATAGTTTAGTTAGCTGAGGTATATAATGTACAGTGTATTTTGTCAACAACTGTATGTGTGTAACGTATTTCTTGTGCTGAGCGATCATAAAACGGCTGCAAAAGACGCACTGGCTGAGGCTCGCAGTAATCCCGCCTCCTGCACCCCCGCCGTAGAATTTGCACCCCCTGACGGGAGTGTTATATCAACTAAAGCCCACACTTAAGCTTTCCACGTGCAAGATTGAATCTATTTAAAAAAGTTATTTCATAAGAAGCCAAAAAGTGCAAAAACAATAATGTTCGTGTTGGAGGAGTCGTGAATGACTGCAGGGCCACAACATTAGGTACACCTGCAGACTGCAGGTGTACCTAATTCACAACTCCTCCAACACGAACATTATTGTTTTTGCACTTTTTGGCTTCTTATTAAATAACTTTTGTAACCTATTTTTATGGGCTTTCCTCTTTGTGATGTTAAGTTCCTGTTATGCGCTGTTATACAGTATATGCCTTGAGCTCTTATTTTGAAGGCGCTAAGAGCGGAAGTGATGGCACGTTGGAGTGGAGCGTAGGTTTTTGAAAGAAGGTAAATAAAGTGGTCCTCGTGTACACTGGAGCCTCTGTGTTTGTTATTTTGTAGTTTCATACAGTATAGGCGACATTTATAAACCCTCGGTTACACTTTTTTAAATAGATTTAATCTTGCACGTGGAAAGTTGAAGTGAGGGCTTTAGTTGATATAACACTCCCGTCAGGGGGTTCATTAATCCAGCACAACAGTGGCGCATGGACTTCATTTATAAGTAAATGTAAGACCATAATAAAGTTTTTTTATTAAATGTGCTTTTTTGTGTGCTACAGTTTGTATGTGTAAAGTTAAAGTTAAGTTAACGTACCAATGATTGTCACACACACTAGGTGTGGTGAAATTTGTCCTCTGCATTTGACCCATCCCCTTGTTCACCCCCTGGGAGGTGAAGGGAGCAGTGGGCAGCAGCGGCGCCGCGCCCGGGAATCATTTTTGGTGATTTAACCCCCAATTCCAACCCTTGATGCTGAGTGCCAAGCAGGGAAGAATGCTGGTATGAGCTTTTAAACATAACCCGTTAACTGCTGCCAATCAAATGGTGAATAAGATACTCTTTAGGGTTCATATGTTTGTAAATCTGACTGTGATGAAGTCAGTGCCTCACCAGCCATGAACCTCACCGCACGTCACTGCTGTGCAAGGATGGTTTCGCCCTATCGTAATGAGAAAAACAACTGTTTTGATACAAACGAACAACACCAACTGTCAAAGCCAACGACAGTTTTTGAAGTGTAATTTCCCCTCGTTAGCATTGGAAGTATTGTGCCATCGACTACTATCAGTCCAAAATAATCGGAATCCCCCACATAAGCATTCTACTCAGGACATTGAACGCCCTGAGATGACAATGACCTGGATGAATGAGAACATTCATAGACGTAATCCAGGTGTGTTAGTCCGACTTTTCAAAAACTGAACACGATCGGATTAAGGTGTTTCCATGGGCAGTAGGAGGCTTAGTTAGAGCCGAACTATTTGAGAAGCTGGAGTAATTTAGTGCATGGACACGTACTGAGTGTATGTACTTGTAATAACAAGCATGACGTGTGGAATATATCCTGATCAATAGTGACTCACTCAATGGACAGTTGTCTGTTTGCTTCAGCTGGCCCAGAATGTTTTTCCAAGTTGACTTTTGGTATGCACGCTATATATGTCCGCATAGCTTGGCTCCAAGTTCCACATTAATAACGGCAAGTCACGTCGACTAAAGAACACACATTTGTTGCCGGAAGTGAGCTGCTATGGAAAAGGAAATAAATGCGCTGAGAAAAGAAGTTCCAGTAATGAATAAAATGACCAAAATACGGTTAATATTGGACATATTACATATTGTCTGTTACTACATTATATACTTGCAGTGTGTATATAAAATGGAGGGGTTTTATGTTGTTTTCGAAGACTTTGAAAGCTACCACGGTGAATCACATTAGCCGCATTTTGCAAACGTGTTTTATCATCTTTAGGATCCTAAAAAAAAAAAGTGTTCTTGTCTCTTATAATGATTTCGAACGATAGGCAAAATTCCAAAATAAGTGCAGTTCCCCTTTAAGCTACATTTACACCAGTGGGGCTGGCACCGGGAGCAAAGGTGGGTAACACGGCATAACAGTGATTAGGATGGCTAAAGCTGGAACCCTCAAGGTTTGGACAGCCGCTCTACTATTTGAGCCACACCACCCCAGTCAAAAGAGACCCTCTCTAAACAGCTGTTTGCGCCATCACCTTAACGTCTCCCCCATTTTGCCACCAGCCTGGTGAACAACCCACTGACATGCAAGACAATTGTTTACCAGCATCAACAACCTTATAGTGACCACGCTCAACAATAAATGGGTTAATTCTTCACCCAAAGTTTAAAACTGAAGAAGCCTTTTGGATGAAAGGTGAAATGTCTTTAACAAACAAGAGTTTAGTTTCCCCTAACATTTATATAAGACATGATTTAAGCATTAGAGAATATCCAGTCAACCACGATTGAAAAAACAAGCAAAGGTTTTGGTTTTCAATCAAGCTTTTAATGAAAAGATCTTAAAATAACAGTTTCTTCTTCCTCACTGCTGTACATTAAGACTGCAAAGGTTGTGAGTACTGAGGTCATCTGTAGTACACTTTAATGACACTTTTAGAGAGTTTGCTAGCGCCTTGGCAATGCACAGCGGCGGCGGCTCTGACCTGAATACAAGAGCTCTCTGACAAGGTAACGGACATGAAGAACAGAGAGAAAGAACTCGGACTGGGTGCTGCCAAAAAGCCAACAAAAAGACAGAAAAAAAAACCTTCTTAATACTGATGTGTGTGTGGCATTGCGGTTTGAGATCATCTCGTTTGTTGATGGGTGCTATAGAGAAGTTGTTTGTGCATCTTTGCATGGAAAGTGTGTTTTGTAAGGGGCTTTTTATACTTAATTATTCATCAGCGAAGACCCTACATGTCTGTTGCAGAGCTTCTCAGTCCACAGAGCCTGATACATTATTGAGCAGTTTTTTCCAAGGAAAACAGACCCGCCTGATACATCCATCTGCATGGATCACATCTTTTTTAGCTGCTTAAAATCTTTCTGGCAACAAAGTGCACTTTAATTTAAAACCTGGTGTAAATAAGACGTGCACAAAAATGTCCGAAACTATAACTCACTAGTTTGGACAGAACCATAACTAGGTGTAATGGAGTAAATTGTTGTAAACACTGAAATGGGTATTTTGGTGTTGTGAATTACTGCATGTATTGTAAATACTGAAATGTAAAAAAAAAAATGTCGCTGTGCACTAAGAAATATTAGAATAAGGATGAAAAGCAGTGGTTCAGGTCTATCTGAAATAAAGCTAAAGATGAGCTGACAACAAAGGCCAGCATTTTATTGTTTAAGACTGGCTTTGGTTTAGACTTCTGAGGTGAAATGCAGAGGACGCCGCAACGACCTAACAAGTCAACAGTGAGGTGGAAGATAGAAACGCAAAAAAAGTTAGTGTACAACAACGTTTTACACTATAAAATGGGACCGCGGCATCAAAGTGGAGACTGTGGAGCGACGTTCGCATCTGTTGTTTTTTTTTGTTATTTCAAGACTGTTTTCCACCTCAAAACGGTACAACGGCAAACTGCCAAAACCATTACGCATTGATCCGATAGCTCGTTACAACAAAGGCAAACAAGGACCTGCTGCATTTACTTCTTGGCGTAAGATGCCAAATGTTATTGAGGAGGAGAATAAGGGGCAGTAAGAAACAGGGGAAGCAGCAGCAAATATATATAACAAGGTATGTGTTTATTCTTGTCATTTGAAGCCATATATCCTTAAATGTCAAATCTGCTCTAGCAATGAGGAAATAGTCCGTGTGGGATCAGCTCGGCATCTTAAACCTGATAGTGACTTCCTGGCAAAGCGAGTGGGTACCATGCAATGGAAAAGGGCCATTGGAGCAAAGTGTGGCATCTCGGTCCAATTGTGTAGACTTATTTTAAAGCTTTTGTAACACTGCATAAAGATATGGTAATGGCGTATATCACCAAGAGACACAAATGGGAGATGAGGTATTACTAAAAACAGAGGCAGAGAACCGTCAGTAATAAGTAATTTAAGAGCAGAGTGGGAGGTTTAAAAAAAAAAAAAACATACAAAAGTGCACTTAGTAAAGAAGATATCTTACCCTGGGAATAAAAAACAAAAATGTGGAACTAAATTAAAGTCGTAGAAATCGAGAGGTTTTAAGACAACATTTTAGAAAATGGAGAGAGAACAATGTGCATGTTTGTTTTGTTTGTGGTTAAACAAATGGCAGATTAATGGCAACACCCAGAGAGCACAATCCAAAACAATATAGTGGCCTCCATTCTGTATGCACATGAGGCCTTCAAGGACCCTCATGAAGCTTTCAGTGTGATGGGCAAACAAACAAAAAACACCCGCAGAGAATTACATTAAGACTCAAAAATGAAATATATATTTTTTTTAAAACCTAAAATCCCCCTAAAATAATGGCTGTTTTGTGTCACATTTTTGATTCTCAGCTTGAAATCCTCAGAACATTAACAAAACCAAACAAAAAAAATGGGGGGGTCCTGCCTCCACCTCCGTCTCACACAATTATTTGTAGAGGTGAGGGCAGGACCACGAATAAATACATTCATCACTGACAATAGACATCTGATTTAAAAAAAAAGAAAAAAAAAGCAAGAGAGAACACTGTCAAGTGTTTGCACCAACTTTGTAAGGAGGCTCAGCCAGCCAGAGGTTTGTGCTGCTTTAACCCAAAGAACAGGCAGCTTAAAAACAAGAAAAACAACATTCACAGTTAAGACTAAAGCAGATATTTTTTTTACATGCGGTGGACAAATCAAAGCAACATTCAGAGATGACATAGTGAGATGTAACAATAAGCCCCGCCTGCAAATGCAGCGCCAAGAGGGAGCCGTCAAGTGCATGAGGGCAAACACGGATACACAACACAGAGCTAAAGACCCTGACTAACAATGCCTTTTGATAAACACATCAAGGATGCACTGTCCCCCCCCAGACAGGCCAGAGGGCATGAGAGGAGGGAGTGATTAGGGGCATGAGGTCACACCAAAAGCCAGCTGGCAGAGGGTGGGGTTAGTGCACCTAAAAGCAAACACACCCCTCCCTCTAGTTGAATATGCAGCAGTTCAACCAGTGCTTTTGTTTTGGCAGAAAACCGCTGTGGAAAAGCAGAAACAAAAAATCTCTGACTGGCTGGGCCTCGAGTGAGGTCTGTAAAAACTGTAAAAGTTTGTAAACAATGAGATAAATACATGTTTCTTTTTTTTTTTTTTTTTTTCTAGAGCCACACATGGTTCCAGAGTCATTCAAATGTGCTTTGGTTTAAAAAATAGTTTGTGGATTTTGGGTATGAGCTTTTTCTTTTTTCTTCTTAGTTCTTTGTACAACTTTGCAATTATTTCATGAACATACTGTGTCATTAACTAAAATCGTTGTTTCCAGCTGCCTCACCTTTTGTCAAGGCTCTTTGTGTTAGTTGAAAAAAGCCCCCGCTCCCACCCTTTTTTTGTTTTTACGTATGAAACTAGTGTTTTTTTGCTTTATCCCCCCATGATTAAAATACAGAGAAATTGATACAATACTATGTCTTACAAATGTAGCTGAGAGCCTGCATTCTACAGATGCAGAACAATCCCTGAAGTATTTTGTATAGTAGTAGTTCTAGTAGTAGTAATAGTAGAAGTAGTAATAGTAATATTAGTAGTAGTATGGTCACAGTTTGGAGTTTTTCTTTGTTTATGTCCGACAAGCAAGCATTCAAATGCAGCAATTACAGCAATGGCTGGATATCATGTACAAAAAAAGGAAAAAAAACACATCCTTTGCATGACAGACACTGAGCTGCACGTTGAGGTACAAAAAGGCAATGTACTCAAGATTGATGGATACATGTTTGTACTTGGGGGGGGGGGGGGGGCACATGTATCTACCATGCAATTACTAACCAACAAATAATTGCTTAACAGCCAACCAAGTAGTAACTAATCCAGGGATGCAGGTACCTTAAAAACAGTAATGATGTTTGTAACTGTGGCTGCATCGTTACATCATGAATAATTCACATACCAAGAGAACAACAAAGGTATCAGACAAACAAAAAAATCAAAAGGACCGATTATTAAAAAAAAGAGGAATGCCTATACCAAAAACTTGTAGTGAAGTACAATGTAACTGTTAAGAATGGATTCACTGGACAGACTTTAGTGAAAATGACAAGATTGCCCAATTACAAGCACACTTATGAGGTAAAGCTTCGGGAGGTGAGAATAACTTAAAACCAATCTGTGATACAGTGAAACACATTTAGAGACGACGACGACTAAAAAAACAAAACAGGATTTTGCAGGAGTAGCTGTCCAGTGCATCTCTGCTTCTCCCTTCTTGTTACGAGTTTTCACAAGTCTGGCTCAAAAGGAAATAACAAGTAACTTGAACTTCACATTAAAATTTTGATTAAAAGTTGTTTGTTTTTTTAATTATTATTTTTCTTTTTTTTTGGTCTGAACAGAACACAATGTCATCAAGTCCTGTTTTTAAAGTTAAAGGAATATAAAGTGATAAGGACTCTGGATATAAACAAAGCAAAAAAAAAACAACAACTTTACCAGCAGTTTCTTTAGGTGGTAAAGTTCACCGGCCCACCAATCAGCACAAGCTTTCCTTGCAAAACACGAGAAGCTTCCTCACTCTAGGAGTCATTGGCAAAAACACCATCAAGAGTGGATTTTTTTTTTTTGTATGGACTTACGATATAATTCTTAATTCATATTGTACAGCAAAACAAAAACGAAATCAAAAAGTGAAATAATTTAGTATGCTATATATCTTAAGTACATCTTTTATTTAAAAGCTTTGGTTTTGAACTTGTCTAGCAATGTTTGTTAGTTAGCTCTCTTCTCCACATTCACAAGATCTTTGGAACACTATACCCCTCAACCAACTAAACATTACTTTCCTTCGGAAAGACGCTACAGTACATTTTGAGGCAGCGCCACCGTGAGCGGAGCACCCGAAAAGCTAGAATATATTTGGAGTAAACACGGTTGTTAAGAACAACATAAATGAATGAAATCTATGAGTATTAAAAACCTGTGTTGAGAGATGGGCAGGTTAAAGCATCAGGTGAAGATAATCTACACACTTTTTACAATTAATTACATAGAAACTAATCAACATATAGTGTTCATAAGAGTAATCAGAGGTAGCGAGGTCACAAGCCCATATAGACTTTTTTTCTCAAGGGGAGGAAAGCTATACAGACACAAAACAAAACGTACCCACTGAACATATTTGTCCAGTCTAAAACACCCTCTTATTAGCCCCTCTAAAAAAAGACCCCCCCACCCTGACCAAATTCCTCCCCCACCACAAGTAAAATCCCAAGACCTTCCAGTTTAAACATTCACTGAAACATAAGTTCTTTAAAACAAGTACCTCAAAAGGTTCCTCTTTGCAAACCCAGATTATTGGTTCCCCAGTGCACTAACAATGTCCTCTATGGAATACATCCATGAAGAGAACTTTTTAAACGTCTTACTTTGAACTAAAACCTGACCCAATGTGATCCCACCTGAAACCTTTTTTCAGTTAAAGCATGGAGGTGGTCACACCCCAGTCCCCCCTCGTTTTACATCCACCATCGCTTAACATAAAAGAATATAAAGCTGTCAAGAGTAGAAACACTCTTTGTTTTTGCTGAATTATTGCCAGTATTGGTTTCATTGGGCTTTTTGGTTAGTATAGCGCCAGAGAGCAGAGGGGACTTTTGAAGTTTGGAAAACATCCGGACAAAATGCTTTAAAAAAGGTAGACGAGAGGAAGCCTACTGAGGTGGACATTAGGGCTGGACATTACATTGGTAGCCACATTCACATTTATCGGCCTTAAAAAGAGCACAAGTCACAAATTTATAACACTTCCGTTTTGTGACTTGGGGCTGAAAGACAGTCAAGATAGAGATAAAGAGGAGTAAACGGTCCCACTAGAACTCCTGAGAGGTGAGCGTGTGTCACTTTAAACCAATAAGGAACTGACAACATCTCCATCATTGCCCAGTGTGGCTACAACATTCACTTAGCCAGGGCTTCGTAAACCAAAGGTAATATGTAGAAGTGTGTGTTCAATGTGTACATGTGCATTTCTTCGTTGGAAAAAAAGGTAGAGCAATTTGTTTTTCTATTCCAAGAGTTCTTTGGCTTGTTTCTAGGAGGGTGAGGTGTGCATTCTCAGGTGACTGATGAGGTTGCGTTGTTGAGTGAACTTCCCGCCGCAGAGCTGGCATTCGTACGGCTTCTCCCCAGAGTGGACACGCATGTGCTCCGTCAGGCGGTACTGCCGAGTAAAGCGCATGCCGCACTCTTCGCATGCGAAGGGCTTGAGGCCCAGGTGGCTGCGCATGTGGCGTGTCATGGTGCCCCGCTGTGTGAACATCTTGCCACAAATGTTGCAAGGAAAGGGCCGAGTAAGCCAGTGGCTCTTTTCGTGTTGGCGCAGCGTAGCCGGGTCCTTGTAGCTCTTATTGCAGACAGTGCACTTGAAGGGGCGCGTTTCGGAGCCGAAGTTGGAGGGGCCTACGGGCGTGGAAAGGTCCTCTGCCTCCTCCTCATCTTCCTCTTTCACATAGGTCCCCCCTTCCTCTTTGATGTACAACTCATCCTCAGTGTGGGTCTCCACGTGAGCGTTGAGCTGCTCTGAGCTAGGAAAGCCTTTTCCACAGGGAATGCACACATAAAGGTTGTCTCCGAATGCTGGTTCAAAACCTTCCTGCCGGTACACGTAGTTGGCGTTATGTTGGCCCCCGCCTGTTCCCACTCCTTTCCCTGTGCTCTCTCCATCACTTTGACCACTCTCTTCGCTGTGGTCCTGGCCGTTCTCTCCCCCTTCTTCCTCGTCTTTACACTGGAGGGTTTGGTCAGAGTTGAAGCTGCTACCATTTCCCCCAGATGCCCCACTAGAGGTGCGGCCATCTTTAGGTACCACTATCACCCCATTAACAAGGGGCCTGTGATGATCGTCAGACCTCAACCCTGATGCCTCTCTCTTGGGCCATTCATTCTTGCGCCCACTCTGCCGGGACTTTTTCTGGGACGGGGGTCCATCTTGCTGGGTGTCCTCGGCTTTGCAGTTGAGCTCATTGGGATCGGAGATGCAAATATCCACACACGGGAGGGTGGTCGAGGAGTCATCCAGCGAGGCACTGTTGGTTGTGGATACTGAGGCAGATTGAGGGGATTCTTGGGAGTTGCTGTGTGGGCTGAGTGCATCTGTGGCTGTTCCCGCAGAAGGGGGGCTCTTTTTGGTCAGGTCTAGCCCAAGATCAGGCTCACCCGCACTTCCTCCACTGCTGAGGTTACCGTTACTACTGCCGTTCCTCCTGGAGCTGCCAATCAACATCTCATCATCGGAGAGTTTGTCCCGAAGGCCTTCATCTGGTTGTGGCTGGTCGGCATCTGAAGGGGTGGTAGGATAGTGGTTGTTGGGCCCAGCCGGCGTAGAGGACGAAAGGCGCTGGTTATTGAGGCGTAAGCGGCTAAGAGGACCTGGAGTGGAGGGTTTACCTGGCAAGGGTTTCCCACCATTCCGCTTGAGCTTCTTTCTGCACAGCGCGGCAAGGTCGTGGAGCTGGAGGTAGCTGGCTGCAGTTAAGAGGGCACTGAAATTCTGCTCACTGCTCTGATCCGAAGAGGACAGCAGCTTACCAGTGTAGATGAAGTCCAGAACTTGCCTGAACAGAGAGGGGTTAACCATCTCTGTGTCAAGGTTAATGAGGTTATCGTGGAGGACCAAAGATTTGAAGTAGATGCTGCTCGCCGCAAGGATGTTCTTGTGGGCACGAAAGAGCGCGTTCTCCACCACAATGATGACATCACAGAGGAAGCCCTTGGCTCTCTGTTGGTTAAGTTGCAACAGCAGTTGTTTGGCATGATTTGGCAGTTCCATTTCCACCTTCCTTCTGTCCTTCCTTCCGTCTCGCTCACGCTCTGCCTACACGGATGCCACCTAAAGCTGCAAAACACAAAAAACAAAAAACGATTAGTGTGAAACTAAAAAAAAAAGAAGAAAAAAAAAGAATGATACTTAGTGGAGAGCAGAGAGAGTGTTATTGATCCTGGAGAAAATTCTCAATTCTTACTCTCCTTAATCTAACCCTGTGTTTTTCAACCACTGTGCCGTGGCACACTAGTGTGCCGTGAGATACAGTCTGGTGTCCCGTGGGAGATTATCTAATTTCACCTATTTGGGTTAAAAAAATTTTTTGCAAACCAGTAATTATAGTCTGCAAATGATGTGTTGTTGTTGAGTGTCGGTGCTGTCTAGAGCTCGGCAGAGTAACCGTGTAATACTCTTCCATATCAGTAGGTGGCAGCAGGTAGCTAATTGCTTTGTAGATGTCGGAAACAGCGGTTGGCAGCATGCAGGTAAAAAGGTGTCTAATGCTTAAACCAAAAATAAACACAAGGTGAGTGCCCCTATGAAAAGGTACTGAAGCTTAGGGAAGGCTATGCAGAACGAAACTAAAACTGAACTGGCTGCAAAGTAAACAAAAACAGAATGCTGGACGACAGCAAAGACTTACTGTGGAGCAACATCCGAACATGACATGACAATCAACAATGTCCCCACAAAGAAGGATAAAAACAACTGAAATATTCTTGATTGCTAAAACAAAGTAGATGCGGGAAATACCGCTCAAAGGAAGACATGAAACTGCGACAGGAAAATACCAAAAAAAGAGAAAAAGCCATTAAAATAGGAGCGCAAGACAAGAAGTAAAACACTACACACAGGAAAGCAGCAAAAAAGTCCAAATAAGTCAGGGTGTGATTTGACAGGTGGTGACAGTACACCTACTTTGAGACAAGAGCTATAGTGATGCATGCTTGGTTATGCTTTAAAGTCATATCCAACAATTGCGACGACTTTTTACTGTCAACTGAGTTTCGTTTTTTAATGATTTCTGCTGGTGGTGTGCCTCTGCATTTTTCCAACGCAAAAAATGTGCCTTGGCTCAAAAAAGGTTGAAAAACACTGATCTAACCTACCTAGTATTTGCTTTTTTTTATTAGGATTTATGCCCACTGTTACAGTAAAATGTGGAAGAATGTCCTTCTTGGCAATGTTAGTGAAACACAACTGAACCAACAATTATTTAGGGATTTATTTTGGATTATTGCGCACCTAGACAAAGCAATTTCCTAATCAAACTACACACAACTCAATAATTAAGAGGTGATAACCTGAAAACAAAGCCAGTTCCTTTAAAACATCAATAAACTACAATTTGTCATGGCTGGTCCTTTTAGTTACATCCGTCTAAACTTTAAACTTTCATATGAAAATTGGCCAAAATGTGCCACATAATTACATTACAGCAAAGAAAAAGGAACCCATCTCCCTGCTCTCATCTTCCTTTTTAAACACATTTCAACCATACAAGGATCATGTTCTGTTCTGGCACAAAGGCCAAAAAGGGTGGAGAAGGAGTACAGTAACATGGTTTCATTTAAAAAAAAAAAAAAAAGTGCGTCCTCTCAACAGAGTTAACTCTGGTTTCAGTGTGATGCCCTCCTTGGAAATTGGGCTCGCCCTTTTCTCCATTAGGTCATGGTAATGTCAGCTCCGCACCATTGTCTGGGGGTGGGGGTCAGTGGCACAGCAGGGCCGGGGGCAAGGATTAGGTGACACTTGAGCAGGTAAAACTACACAGGAGCAGGGACAGGAAAAGAGAAGGGGGTAGCTTAAAGACAAGGATTGCACCACCTGATCCTCCAGAGAGGCCCTCATTTATAGAATTAGGACAAATGAAACTCTTTCACTTTAAACCTATATGATCTATTTCTAGCTTGGGACTGCAAATACATTTTGATGAATAAAATATATTGCACAAGACTGTTAATTAAAGCAGTGTCACTTAGGGCAGTGCTGTACGCTTGGCTTTTTCATCAGTAGCACCGGTGATACCAAATGAAAAAAAATTAGTAGCACAGACATATTTTTTAGCACAGAACATTTTTTGTAGCAATATGAAATGTCTTAAGTATCACCATTTCTTTCTTAACACTCAAACAAGGTACACGTGCCCTCATACATATTAACACAATGCCATCATAAGTCCTCCTGCAACACTCAATTAGACCCAAAGAACATCCCTAAACTGTGCTAGCACTGTCGCTAACACCAGTGTAGGGCTGGGCAATATGGATTAAAACTCATATCCCGATTTAGTTTGGCCCATAACTAACTCATGAATGGAAATATTAGTTTACGGTACTAAACATCGCCACCATGCCTTGTTCAATTTTCAGCACTGATGGGCTCCCAAATACACAAAAACAGGTACCAACAAGTAAGAAAAGCAGGTTTTGTATGGTAGGATCCCAACTTAAGAGGTGGTTTGAGATAAGAAAAAGCTTTAAAATAATATAAGAAAAGTCAAATATAATCTCCGATCTTCTTTAAAAAATATTTAGCTATGCTCAAATCTTCAGCTAACAAAAACACAAACGAACACAATGTGAAATAAAGTCCTTTGGCTTAAGAGGACATGTTTACACGTCAGCAGCAACATGGAAATAATTGATCTTCAACAATGGTGTTTCTATAGGAAAACATTATTATAGGACAGACACACAAAAATTTTAGCCAGGAACACCAACCTGCGAACTGCTTCACGATGCTGTGTGACAGGCCGTGTTCTGAAAATTGCTTTTAAAAAGTCAATTATAGTTACTTGTTACTTTACCAAAAATGCCATTTAATTACTAACAGAATTAATCTTTAATAAATGTAATAAATTACTAGGGAAATAAAGGTGTTACTTAAAAAATAAACTTCAAATATCCTGCATAATGCAGTTGAGATAAGTTTCATACATACATACATACATACATACATACATACATATATATATATATATATTAGGGGTGTGGGAAAAAATCGATTCGAATTCAAATCGCGATTCTCACGTTGTACGGTTCAGTATCGATTCTCATTTTTCAAAAATCTATTTAAAAAAAAAAAAATGTTATTAATCAATCCAACAAAATAATACACAGCAATACCATAACAATGCAATCCAATTCCAAAACCAAACCCGACCCAGCAACACTCAGAACAGCAATAAACAGAGCAATTGAGAGGAGACACAAACACGACACAGAACAATCCAAAAGTAGTGAAACAAAAATGAATATTATCAACAACAGTATCAATAATAGTAACAATTTCAACATAGCAGTGATTAAAAATCCCTCATTGACATTATCATTAGACATTTATATAATAAAAAAAATTAAATTTTTTTTAAAAAAAGAACAATAGTGTCACAGTGGCTTACACTTGCATCGCATCTCCTAAGCTTGACAACACATTGTGTCTAATATTTTACCAAAGATCAAATAAGTAATATTTTTGGTTGATTTAATAGTTAAAAACAAATTTACATTATTGCAAT
The DNA here is from genome assembly GCF_033978685.3 of Nerophis lumbriciformis. Classification (NCBI taxonomy): domain Eukaryota; kingdom Metazoa; phylum Chordata; class Actinopteri; order Syngnathiformes; family Syngnathidae; genus Nerophis; species Nerophis lumbriciformis. The sequence goes on from NC_084580.2 coordinate 4,613,657, forward strand.
CAGTTGATAAAACATTGTCCTTTATAATTATAAAAGATTTTTACAAAAATCTACTACTCTGCTTGCATGTCAGCAGACTGGGGTCGATCCTGCTGAAATCCTATGTATTGAATGAAAAGAGAATTGTTCTGAATCGGAAAAACATCGTTTTTGAATCGCGAATCGCATTGAATAAAAAAAAAATCGATTTATAATCGAATCGTGACCCCAAGAATCGATATTGAATCGAATCGTGGGACACCCAAAGATTTGCAGCCCTAATATATATATATATATTAGAGCTGCAACTAACGATTAATTTGATAGTCGATTAATCTGTTGATTATTACTTTGATTAATCGATTAATAATCGGATAAAAGAGACAAACTACATTTCTATCCTTTCCAGTATTTTATTGAAAAAAAAACAGCATACTGGCGCCATGTTCTTTCAACTTGCCAAAAAAACCAAGGAAAATGTTACAAAAATGCACACTTTTGACACCCCTGCTATAGATAATAAAAAATTAAATCTGATAAATCTATGGATAAAAAGCAGAGCCTGACGACGCATGCGCGTTTATCACAACTCCCTCACTCTCTCTGTCTTTCCCCCTCCCTCACGAATGCTGCTGCGCACCTTCACAATTTGTTTTGTTTTTAACCTTCTTAACATTGAAAATGCACGCAACCCTAACTCAAAATGCCGGACATTTGAGGCATTTAAGAAACACCGCCCAGACAGTCCCGCAAAAGAGAACATGTCCGGTGAAAAGAGGACGTATGGTCAGTCTATCGTAGCCCGTTAGCTGCTAGCATGGTAGCAGCGATCGGTTTCACCGGACATGTCCTCTTTTGCTAGCATGCTAGCAGCTAACGGGCTACGATAGACTGACCATACGTCCTCTTTTCACCGGACATGTCCTCTTTTGCGGAGCTGTCAGGGCGTAGTTTCTTAAATGCCTCAAATGTCCGGCATTTTGAGTATTGTTTACACAACGTGTGTTACGCTACTTAATATGTCTGTGTGGAAACTCGTTCGGTACACCTCCGCACTGAACCGAAACCCCCGTACCGAAACGGTTCGATACAAATACACGTACCGTTACACCCCTACTATTTTGATTATTGTTTCTCAGCTGTTTGTAAATGTTGCAGTTTATATATAAAGGTTAAAAAAATGTAAAAAAATGTAAAAACGTTGCATGAGCGCATGCGCATAGCATACAGTAGATCCAACGAATCAATGACTAAATTAATGTAATCGATTAGTTGTTGCAGCCATAATATATATATACATATATATATGTCGGCTCTGATGGCTACTCTTTTGAATCTTTCACTGGTTAGTGTTACCTTTGCTTAATAAATAGATTGAATGTGCTTCCATGGCTGTATGTTCGCGTCGACAAACGCACTATTATTTGAATGGCAAGTTTGTCACTTCAATCGTTGATTTTCATCCATCCATTTTCTACCACTTGTCCCTTTTTGGGGTTGCGGGGGGTGCTGGAGTTTATCTCAGCTGCATTTGGGCGGTAGGCGGGGTACACCCTGACCAAGTGGCCACCTCATCGCAGGGCCAACACAGATAGACAGACAACATTCACAAATACATTGATTTGTTGTTCAATATTCCCTCTGACCCTAGTAGTTACTAACCTGACTCTCGCCAGATCCTTGTCGTTCGCTGAGCTCCACACAAGGATCTGGGAGTTCTCAAAAGGAGATGTATTTCAGAAGGCGGGGCCTTGTAAAAAAAAATCATTGTATCTGATTGGATAAACCACTTGTCCGTTATCTTGAATGACTTGCTACTTCAACCACTCACATCGAAATCAACCCGTAACGCTGATGAGAGCGGCGCTGGGAAATCCAAACCCGGTCGGAAGAAGAGCCAAAACATCCTTGCCACCAATAAATCCCTTCAAAACCGTTCTCTGTTCATCTTTTAAATAATTAATATTCGACCAATGTAGCAAAACAGTTGCAAGAATCAATGTCAGCACACGACTCCTCGCTCCGTGCCGCCATTGTTGCTTGAATAAACAGTCCCTTCGGCGCTATGTCACATCTATGAAATCCCGCCCGGTGATCCTGATTGGCTCATTATTTTTTGCTATCTTGAAGGAGTTTGCAATACCTTCGAGCCCAGACCCTTGTGTTGAGCTCAGCGAACTACAAGGGTCTGGCGAGAGTCAGGTTAAGTAGTTACTAGTGTGCAGTGCAGTTTGTATCAAGTGGTGGTGAAAAAAACATTGTCTTTACTGACCAGTTCCTTCAACTAAGATCTAGTTTCATCCGTGTTGGAACGAGTGTTTGAGCTCAGAAGAGCAGCCCCGATCCTCTCCGTGCATGGCGCAGGACAGGTTGGGATACACACAGCTCTCAGCGCAAGTGATCAATCCAATGGTTATGGTTTAAATTTATTTCAAACATGCTGTACAGACGGGTGATTTGTTTTGTGTTGCACCGTACACTTCCGACCTAAGGGTGCAACAATTCGTCAACAGCACGTGAGCACGGCCACTTGCCACGACATCAAAGATGAAAACATCTAAAGTGTGGAAACATTTCACACTAATCTTGTTAAAGACATGAATACCTTTCTTATTTTGCAAAGCGAACTTTGTTTTTTTATGGCAGTACATCTGTGATAGGGAGGCCTGATGTCTGACATCTGGAGGATGCGATCTCAACTTAGTAGCGAACAAGTGTGACATGGAATTGTGTGAAAAATGGATTATTATTTTAACCAAAGTCTGCAAGCTAAACTTTACCTATATCAATTGAAGTACTTTAATTTGTCAGGAACTTCAGGTGTGAAGCATTTGCAGAGCAAAGTAAAAAGGCACAAGAACAAACGTCAAAAACACAGAAACATTAGGCACCACGGCAACGATATCATAAAATAATAAATATACAATCTATTAGATCTATTAAATTGTTCAGAATTAATCGAGCCTTTTAGATTGCTAAACAATTAATCACTTAAAGTTAAAGGGGCTGCTTGCAACATTTACATAGATGTCTGAGGGCGCTAACTTTCCAATGTACTTTACACAGTATATGCGCCCTCTTCCGGCTTTTAGGACGTAACTAGGTACGTACGTAACACATGCATGCACATTAGCTTTGGGTGTGGTTAGCTAATGATAGCGACTTGGACAGTTAGTGTTAGCCGTCATTGAATGGATATTCTACCATAACAACAACATGACTGCAAATTGTTAGTTGCTTCTCTTGGACTGCTTTTTGTATATGTGCACTCTGCGAGTACGTGTTGACGAGACAAGGTGAGTGACCGCCATAAACACTAATCATTTTATTCGGGACGGCAAACATTTTTTACGACACAAACTTAGTAATTTTGAAAAACACAGAATGCTTTAACACAAATGTGTTTTGTTAAACAACTAATAGTAACGCAAGGTAGTTAATGGTGTTCTTGTTGAATGTGTTGCTTTGAAAAAAACGTAACTGTGAGCAAATTGTACCCAGCCCCTTTAATGCTTAATCAATAATCAATTATATACCTGTGTACAGTTTTTTTAAACACATCATCACAAAATGTGAGTTTCTCTTTTAAGAAGTTAGATAGCTTTGGAGTTTGTGGTTTGTTTTTATTGCTGCTATGCTTACTGGTCACGGTTTTCATAAAAAATAATATACTTACAGTAAATTATTTTAAATGGACAAATGTTTTATTGTAAGAGCCTAATGAACACCACTAGTACAGTATAAATATATTTGTGAATGAAATAGTCATTTTTGTTAGCAAATGCAAAAAAATATTTTAATTTAAAAGCAGATGGCTAAATTAGAGCCACTGAATAAGTCTGTGCTTCATCAGGTATGTGATTTGAACATAATGAAAAAGACTGAAAATAAGCCGGGGGTATGGGGGCCGCAGCTCCTGTTTTTTCAGCAATTGAACATGCAAATGAGCAAAAAAAGCACCATTTAAAGATGTTTTAGTGTTTAAAGAATTGAAAAATTATCAACAGAGTTTACATAAATACATACCACATTCATCCAAATGAATCACTGTCTGTTTCAGTCACTATGTTATCTAGTTACTACAGTAACATCCACAGGAACCACATGGGTTAGCCTAATCTATACAGTATTTACAACCTTATTAGTGTTCACTTCCCAGCCACAGATGGTTCATCTAGTTATTTTCATAATTTACAAATTACTTTGGCATTTTTGCTTTGATAGCTCTGACATGAGCCTTCCTGGCAAATTTCTGAGCAGCTTGCAATTTCCTCTTTGTTTCTGTTTTAGTGGATTCTGCCTTGGATTTTATAGCCAATTTCTGTCTCTTCGACTTCTTCTCCACTTCTAACTGCTCCAAATGCAAAAATCATGAAGAGTACAAACAATGTTTATTATGTTAGCTAACTTCCTTTATCTGAATAGCCAGCATGAAATAAATATCTTGCAGTCATGTTTGTTTCAAAATGATTTAACTACCGGTATTCAATGTCAAAATATAAACAGTAGAAATAATGAACAATGTCAGCTACTGTCTTGTTCTAAAACACCAATGAAAATGAAATTTAGCATTTAGACAGGCTATACTGTAGCAAAATTCATCACGTCTGCCACAATCATGTGTGTTCTTAAATGTGTATTAACTCAAATGAATGTTTTATCCAGACTCATACATTTGTCCAAATGTGGCCAAGGAGACGCATTGTGGGTTTCCTGGACAGTGTCTACATCGCTAAAAGAAAAATCTAAAGAAGAGAAACCCTCTGCTACCTTCCACTAGTTTTTTAATATATAAAATCGCCCGCTTGAATATTCCCTCTTCTCTTCTCCGACTCTCGTCGTCATTTGGGATGTGCGCGTCTGTTGTGATTTCCCTTCCTGGTTCGATGACCCGCCCCATCTTTTACAGAAAAGAGTAATTCATATTATTTTTAAAGTAGGATATAGAGATCACACAAATCCACTCTTCGTAAGGTCAGGATTATTAAAACTAAAAGACATTGCATACTCTAATTGTATACTCTATTAGTGATGTTCGAAGCTAGAAATAAAGTTCTTCCGAAGGACTTACAAAGGTTATTCGTGTTCACGTCTGAAGATGCGAATCATAGAAGGCCGTGTGACTTTAAACATCCAAGAGCGCGAACAAATTTGAAACATTTTGAAACAATTTGTCTGTTGCTGGTGTGAAAGCATGGAATTCTCTAAAGAAAGACTTATAAAGTTGTAAGAATATTCTTGAATTTAAAAAGAGTTACAAAAAGAGACAACTGGCATTATATGAAACTGATTTTTGATTTTGATTTGACGTGTCATTGGGAAAATGCTTAAACGAAAATTAAAAAGTATGTTGGAGTTCGGGTGTTGGTGGAGGGAACAGTGATAAAGTCATCGAAAATAATTTGTGTTAAAAAAAAAGGGGGCAGATAACTATAAGAATATTCGTCTTCTATCTGCTCCTTTCTGATCATGGAAATGTATAAGAAACAAAAAAAATAATGAAAGTGTGAACTGTACGTGGCTTGTATATATGCATTTTCATGAAAGGAATAAAGGAAAATGATGATGATCTTGCCTCTGATTGGCCTGTCCGTAATGTTTTGCCCTAATCTTAACCAATCGTGACTCATCATTGTAAACCAACCAACCAATCATGGATTTTCTTATACGTAAACCAACCATCATTGATGTTTCCCGTATATTTTGTCCCCTGCCCGTGGAGTTGCTTCGCAGCTTTGATTTTTAAGTTTAATAATTTTTAATGGAAAACCGTAGGTTTTTCCACTGGATTATCAATACCCATACTCATTACGGGAATACCGTAGTTGTTGGCAGGTATGGCAAAGAGACGGATCAAGATTTTAACACGCAATGTAGGTCTGGAAAAACAAAGAAAAACTGAATTTTTCTTTTTTAATTTTTACAGGGATAAAAAATACGGATTTCCGACTATAGACGGAAAAATCACATGCCGGCTTCATAATCCGATTAGTCGACCAATCGTTAAGATAACTCTCAAAATAGTTGTTTGTTGCAGCCCCAGTATCAATACATTATTGCATCGGTGTCATGAAACGAGTGCAGCAAAATCAATGCATAATCTTGTCTCATGTAACATTTTGAATTCCAATTCTGCCAATTAGGATAATTAACCTGCAACTGTCAACAGCTGCCAACTCAAGACATGCAAGAATCAAGATCTGCATGTTTCTAATAGCACGTCTCATAACAGTCACATTGGTCTGCTTGCAAGTGCACGTCACGCACTAATTTGCATGTACTAAAACAATTATTGCATTCATTCGGGTGAAACAAGCTTTCTTAAAATGCAGATATACACCTTAATGATACCTTTCCACAGCTATTTTATGTTGTTAGTAATGCTTTGTGAGTTTTAAATGGCAAATGTTTTTGTTATTGTAGTTAAGGTGTTCTTAAGAGACATACTCAGTGGCTTTGTGGTTAGTGTCCGCCCTGAGATCGGTAGGTCGTGTCATACCAAAGACTATAAAAACGGGACCCATTACCTCCCTGCTTGACACTCAGCATCAAGGGTTGGAATTGGGGGTTAAATCACCAAAAATGAGTACTGTGCGCGGCCACCGCTGCTGCTCACTGCTCCCCTTACCTCCCAGGGGGTGATCAAGGGTGATGGGTCAAATGAGGAGAATAATTTCGCCACACCTCGTGTGTGTGTGACAATCATGGTTACTGTAACATTTTAACTTTAGTAAGAAAATATTCTGCTTTCAGTATTCACCACTTTTGTTCTGAGTTTTAACCTATTATATTATATTTTTCTTTCAGTTTTCTTTCATTCTTTTTATTTATTTTCTCTCTTTCTTGTTTTTTTTTTTTGTTTAGCACCGTTGTCCAACACTTTGGTTAGCTCTAACAAATACAGTTTGATTGAGTGATTGATATTTAAATACAAACTTTTCTGTAGTGCAGTGGATTATCGTTAACTGCTGGATTTCATGTCAATGACGTTGTCTAAATTGTTGTATATGGACATTTCATTCTTATGTCACCAAATAAAGTATGATTAACGACGTTGGCTGTGTTTTTCCTCATCCACCGAAATATATTAATTGAGAGACAGACAATACTTTTTAGGTTATCTAAAGCTGTTAATGTTAAGGGCCACTTAGCACAGGCTAACAAAAACCACACTAATTATTTTCAATCTATTTAAATTCTATTGCGAATACAAATAATTATGTTGTGTTGAAATAAGCCAAAACGTGCAGAAAATTAGGTTTGTTGCTTGTTTCAATAACGCAGGAAAGCAGTTTACAGGTACTTATTTTCAACTATATATATATACGGTATAGCTCGGTTGGTAGAGCGGCCGTGCCAGCAACTTGAGGGTTGCAGGTTCGATCCCCGCTTCTGCCATCCTAATCACTGCTGTTGTGTCCTTGGGCAAGACACTTTACCCACCTGCTCCCAGTGCCACCCACACTGGTTTAAATGTAACTTAGATATTGGGTTTCACAATGTAAAGCGCTTTGAGTCACTTGAGAAAAAGCGCTATATAAAATGTAATTCACTTCACTTCACTTCACTTCAACTATGCAGACTCACTTGCTCCTTGCTAGTACCGGTACTTAAGTCTATACTTTAGATTGTGCTACCGTTAAGACGTCTGGGTAATGTAGTAACTCTAGATGTAACAGACAGAAAACTTCCAGAAACAACCCAACCTTTTATAATTTTCACAAGTGTTAAGAACTTAAAGACACAACTAAGATACACTTTTCTGTCATTTGGCGACATTTATGAAATACATAAACCAGTTGTTCAAAGTGTAGCCCAGGGGCATTTTGTAAAATGCATCTTTTTAATAGGCCGATAACACAATGTAAAAACTAAAATAAACCAAAAACCCATCAAAAATGGAAAAACAGTATAAAGGCATTATGTAATGAGAAAACGCCGACATGATGAAATAGATATATAAAAAAACAAATAATGAATAGACACAAATATTTGTGTTTAAATATATGTACAGTACAGTACAATATAATCTTTTTAGCCTCTGTATTAGCCTTTTTATTACAAATAACATAACCTCCAGCCTTTGTTGAACTTTGTAGATTTTACCACAAAACTATCAAAATTGTAATCAAAAATTGAGTTTTCAGAGAAAAAAGTTGGGATTCGTGCAGACCTACATGTATTGTTTGTTGATTTCACAGATGTGTGAGAAAATGGAGGGACAAACTATTTGAAGAATCCAACTGTTTTAGTGCACATAAACGCACTGACGGAGTCAAGTGGTCATTGCCAAGAAGTGGAGAAATCAGCTTTGCTTGTGCCCCTTAAGAGTATCCCTCTAATGCAGACAACAACCCTTATTCTATGGTGGTGGACCTAAAAAAGTATGCTTCCAGGTAAAATTAACCCCAAAATAGACAATAGTGAGTTTCAGCACATTTCGGAATGCCCATTTTTAGCACCAAAATGTGGGAGGCCCTGCATCAACCTGCTGACATCACCGACAGGAGGCTGGAGGCAATTTCATGTTTCATGTTTCATTTTGGTAGCATCTTCCAGAGGTGGGACCAAGTCATTGTTTTGCAAGTCACAAGTAAGTCTCAAGTCTTTGCCCTCAAGTCCGAGTCAAGTCCCGAGTCAAAACAGGCAAGCCCCGAGTCAAGTCCAAAGTCAAGACTGGAAAGTCTCATGTCAAGTCCTAAGTCCTGCATTTTGAGTTTCGAGTCCTTTTAACCACAGACTAATATATTAACACAGATTGTGTATGCTTTTCAAACGCTGTATTTATTTATTAAAACAAGTGCATTTTAAATTGCAGGAAAGAAAATTGTGCTGACATTGCACTTTATAATAGCACTATTAACCAGTCATTTTAAACATTAACTCATTCCTTTACAGAACAAACACATTGAAAAATAAAGTGCAAATGTACAAAGTGTTAACATTGAAAAAACATGACATATACGTGAACATAACAAAAAAGTTGTACTTTTTATATGTCAGGGCCCTATGCTGCATTGCATTTGCAAAAGACCAAATTAGCCAAGAGTCTGTCAGTCATTTGTGCACGATGGGGGCGTAGTATGATGCCACCATGGCTGAAAACTCGCTCCACTGGAGCACTGGAGGCAGGCACTGCCAAGACTCTCATGGCCACTCGGAACAGTGAAGGAAGAGTCTTCATGTTCAATGCCCAGAACAAAAGGGGGGAGAGAGTTATTTTGGGTTGGTGCACTACTTGTAAGTGTATCTTGTGTTTTTTATGTTGATTTAATTAAAAAAAGAAAATAAAAAAAAATTATTTCTTGTGCGGCCCGATACCAATCGATCCACGGACCAGTACCGGGCCGCGGCCCGGTGGTTGGGGACCACTGAGGTAAACAACCAACAGTATGTCAGAAAGCTAGCTAAAACGGTACACATATTCATAATATAGTATACATTTTAACTGACCTTTATTTGACTATTTTTGTCTTTTTTTAGGTGGCTAAAATACGCGATGCTGCTGACCGCCGTCTAACGTTACGTGTGATATATTGACTAACGTAACCCTGCTTAAAAAAAATCACTGAACAAAAAGCATGAATAAGGTAGTGAACTGCAACAGATTCCCGTGTTTGCAATAACGTTATAACGTTAGCAGTGAGTTTACAGCCTCACTGATTTAACTACACAGCAAATAAAAGTCACGTTACTTAGCCAATAAACGTTATCTTACATTCAAAACTTACCGTTCTTTGTGCAACTTCAAATGCCGGACGAAGTTGGAAGTTGTTGCCTCTCCATCAGTAATTTTCGAACCGCATGTGTTGCATACTGCAAACCGTTTTGTGTTGACCACCTCGTAATTTTTATACCCAAACGAAATTATTTTAGGTATCATTTTTTGTTCACTGGCGTGTGGTTTGGACATGTCTTCTTCGTTGGTTGTCCTGCAATTTGATTGGATGAATGCTGTGTGATGAAAACAAAGTAGATCTAATTTGATTGGCTGTTGTACTGAGACCACACCAGCTGACACACGCAACGCTGATAGACAAGTACACAATGAAAAATACGGAGCGCTCCCGAATAACTTTTTCATCTTTGGGTTTTGGGGATAGTAGCAAGTCAATTCAAAAGGCTCAAGTCCAAGTGAAGTCACAAGTCATTGATGTTAAAGTCTAAGTCGAGTTGCAAGTCTTTTTACATTTTGTCAAGTCGAGTCTAAAGTCATCTAATTCATGACTCGAGTCTGACTCGAGTCCAAGTCATGTGACTCGAGTCCACACCTCTGGCATCTTCATCTAAAATCATATTGTTTTTGTGCAGAATTTAACAAATATGCTTGCCAGAAGCATTGTTGCAGAAATACAACTTCAGAATGGATCAGTCAGCATACATTTCCAAATGATGGAACTTGTCCAGTGTGTACCCCGACTTCCGCCCGAATGCAGCTGGGATAAGCGTTAAACTACTCATTTAAATATTTAGTTTTTTACCCTCAAAGTCATTGAGTGTCCAGGAACTTATTCCCCGAGTTTGTACATTTTAATAAAAATGACCCCAAAATATATTGTGAAAATAAAAATATTGATCTAATCAGACTATTATCGATCATATACTCATAGCACCACTTTATGGATTGAGCCGCCCCCCACGTACGTGTCGGACAAACACAGCAACAAAGCACAAAGCTTCTCTCTAGACCAGGGGTGTCAAACTGTTTTTTATTGAGGGCCACATCGTGGTTATGGCTGCCCTTTACAGGGCCGCTTGTAAGAGTGAATACATAAATGTATAAGCGCCACATGATATGGTAACAGAATTGCCTATGCACTTGTTATATTTTTTCGATATTTATAACAAAAAAATGCTTGTATTATCTTGTTACATGATCAGATATCCAAGTTTCGAACATATTCAATTGTGTCAAATACAGTTTTTCTGTCAAAATGTAAATAAATACATTTAGAAAAAAAGATAAAGTGCTTTGTTAATGCATATTATTTCCAGCCATTCATGGGCCACATAAAATGCTGTGTCGGGCCAAATCTGGCCCCCGGGCCTTCAGTTTGACCCCTGTGCTCCAGACTCTTCTTAACTTATTTTCCTGCGGTTAGCATATTTTATTATCCCTGCTGGTGTTGCTCGATGTGTCACATTTATTGCCTTTTTCTACTGTTCCGTAATGATAATATCACTTGAAGAAAATGTAGTTTATTTGCCGCAATGGACGTGATATTAACTTAGAGGGGCTAGTCTGCACTAGGGCTGCAACTAACCGGTATTTTGATAGTTGACTAGTCAATAACTATCTTAACGATTAGTCAACTACCGTATTTTCCGCACTATAAGGCGCACCGGATTATTAGCCGCACCTTCT
>NC_084580.2:4630000-4742500 GCF_033978685.3 Nerophis lumbriciformis
ACCCCCCGCTCTTTCTGCCCTACTGACTGACACCACCTCCGATCACACCCTCACTTTGAACGCCTCCCCCACTGAACTGGTTAACAGCTACAACAGCGCACTCTCCTCCTGTCTCAATCAACTCGCCCCCATAAAAACCAAAACTGTCTCCTACACCCACACCGCCCCCTGGTACACTGACCACCTCCGTCACCTAAAAGCCAAGGGCCGGCAGCTTGAACGGCTCTCAAAGAAAACCGGTCTCACTGTTCACCTGGACATCTACACACTACACCAACAGGAATACAGAGATGCCCTCAACAATGCACGCACTTCCCACTACTCCTCCGTCATACAATCCGGCAGCAACAACCCCAAGATACTCTTTTCTACCGTAAGCAAACTCCTCAAACCCATGGACACCACCACCACCTCATTCACCACCAGCAAATGTGAAGAATTTTTATCATTTTTTCAATCAAAAATCAACACCATCCACTCTGAACTGGCCGCCTCCTCTCCCACCTTCTCCACTACCCCTGATCATGTCCCCCTTTACTCTCCAACCACCCACTCAACTTCTTCTCCGAAATCACCACAACTGACCTATCCTCCATAACTTCTGGTATGAAAGCCTCCACCTGCATCCTCGACCCAGTCCCATCCACTTTAGTCATAGCCTGCCTCCCCTCACTCTCACCTCTCATCACCACTATAATTAACTCCTCCCTATCCACTGGCTCTGTCCCTCCTGCCCTCAAGCTGGCTGCCATCACCCCCATTCTCAAGAAACCCGGTCTCGACCCCAACAACTACAGGCCCATCTCCAACCTCCCCTTCCTCTCTAAAATTCTCGAACGTGCAGTTGCCTCCCAAATCAAATCCCGCCTTCACCACAATAACCTATACGAAAAGTTCCAATCCGGCTTCCGCTCACTCCACAGCACAGAAACTGCCCTCCTCAAGGTCACCAATGACATCCTCCTCTCCGCCGACTCTGGTTCCCTCTCCATCCTCATCCTCCTCGACCTCAGTTCTGCCTTCGACACCATCAACCACTCCATCCTCCTAACACGCCTCCACTCCTCCCTTGGTTTATCCGGCACTGCCCTCTCCTGGATGAAATCCTACCTCTCTGACCGTCAGCAATTCATCTCAACCAACAACTGCACCTCCTCCACTGCCCCAGTCACCCACGGCGTCCCCCAGGGCTCAGTACTTGGCCCCCTACTCTTCACCATCTACCTCCTACCCCTCGGTCAGATCCTCCGACACCACGGCCTTCAATTTCACTGCTATGCCGACGACACACAACTATACATTTCCACCACGACCATCACCACAGCCACCCACTCCACACTCACCACCTGCCTCACAGACATAAAAACCTGGATGCAAAAAAACTTTCTAAAACTCAACTGCAACAAATCTGAAATAATTATCATTTGCCCCGACTCCCTCACTCGCTCCACTCAGGACTTTTCATTAAACATCGACGGCTCTCTTGTCACTACCTCCACCCACATCCGCAATCTAGGTGTAATTTTCGACCCTACCCTTTCACTCCTCCCCCACGTAAACCACATCACCAAAACTGCATAATTCCACCTCAGAAACATTGCCCGTCTCCGGCGCTCCCTCACATCCTCTGCTGCCGAAACCCTCATCCACGCCTTCATCTCATCCCGGCTAGACTACTGCAACAGCATCCTCTACGGCATCACCTCCAAAACCCTCAACAAACTGCAATACGTCCAGAACTCTGCTGCCCGCCTGCTCACCGGAACCCGCTCCAGAGAGCACATCACACCTGTCCTTCATGACCTCCACTGGCTGCCTGTCAAATACAGAATCACCTTTAAAATACTCCTCACCACCTACAAGGCATTCCATAACCTGGCACCACCCTACCTCTCTGACCTCCTCCAGCCACACGTCCTGTCCCGTTCCCTCAGGTCTAGTGATGCCGGCCTCCTTGAGGTCCCCAAGACCAGGTGCCGAACCTGGGGCGACAGGGCCTTCTCCGTGGCTGCCCCCTCTCTCTGGAACGCTCTCCCCAGGCACATCAGAGATGCCCCCTCCCTCCCTACCTTCAAAGCCACCCTAAAAACTCACGTGTTCACATTAGCCTTTCCAAACTGACCCTGCCCTAGGTGTCTCTTATTTATTTATTTATTTGTTTTTATTTTTTTCTAATAAAGTTGTTTTTATCGTCGTCGTCCCCCACACACACATGTAAAGCGACTTTGGGTATTTAGAAAAGCGCTATATAAATCCCAGGTATAATTATTATTATTATTACATGTGTATATATATATATATATATATATATATATATATATATATATATATATATATATATATATACATATATATATATATTTATACATACATGTGTGTGTATATATATATATATATATATATATATATATATATATATACATATATAAATATACATAAATATATATACATACACACAAAGATACATATATATACACATTATATATATATATATATATATATATATATATATATATATATATATATATATATATATATATATATATATGTCTTAATAAGGTTGTCCAAAAAAATAGTGCTCGATACCGTAGTAGAGCGCAATATATGTATGTGTGGGGAAAAAAAATCACAAGACTATTTCATCTCTACAGGCCTGTTTCATGAGGGGGGTACCCTCAATCGTCAGGAGATTCTGACGATTGAGGGTACCCCCCTCATGAAACAGGCCTGTAGAGATGAAATAGTCTTGTGATTTTTTTTCCCCACACATACATATATATATATATATATATATATATATATATATATATATGGAAAAAAATGGGCATAGTGTCCCCTTACGCCGGCCTAGGGGGCATGTGCCTGACCTAGGGCTGGGCGATATATCGATATACGCGATATATCGCGTGTTTATCTCTGTGCGATATAGAAAATGACTATATCGTGATATTCGAGTATACGTTCTCACGCAGTTGCTTTTAGCTACAGGCTCTTCTCACTCTGTCTTGTCGCTCCTTCTCACAGACAACAAGCGCACCTTCTTACACACGTCACATACTGTCACGTCATACGTCACATACGTATACGCCCTCCTTGAGCAGAGAGGTAGCAGCACGGCTAAAGTTAGCTGTGATGCGAGTGGGAAGACGAGAGAAAGAAGGTGCGAATCTGGTAACAAATGAAGGAATAATTATTTCCCAAGAAAAACAGCAAGGGGTCCATCGTCTGGCGGTGGTTTGGCTTCAAGTGGGAATATGTCAAACAGACAACTGTAATTTGTCAAGTGTGGGGCGAAAGCGTTTCTACAAAAAGTAGCATTACTGCTAATATGTAGCATCATTTGAAAAGTCACCTGAAGAGTGCTTGAAACTCCGCATGTCAACATCTCTGTTCGGTGCCACACCATCAAAATGTCGAGGCAAAAAAAACATCAACACCAAATGAAAAAAAGAGTCAACAGAAGGAGATAACGTGAAAATGTGTGCAAAAAAGTCAGGTTGCGGTGTTTTTATCAATATATTCAACGAAACAATTACAGTACAGTTGTCCATGTCACAGTATGAACATTTCGGTTATTGCGACCAAAATTATCACGGTTATTATTATCGTGATAATTAAAAAATTATTAGACCTCGATGAAGAACACAAACCAAGGACCCAGATTTCCCTCGCCCGGACGCGGGTCACCGGGGCCCCCCTCTGGAGCCAGGCCCGGAGGTGGGGCACGATGGCGAGCGCCTGGTGGCCGGGCCTGTCCCCATGGGGCCCGGCCGGGCACAGCCCGAAGAGGCAACGTGGGTCCCCCCTCCAATGGGCTCACCACCCATAGCAGGGGCCATAGAGGTCGGGCGCAGTGTGAGCTGGGCGGCAGCCGAGGGCAGGGCACTTGGCGGTCCGATCCTCGGCTACATAAGCTGGCTCTTGGGACGTGCAACGTCACCTCGCTGGGGGGGAAAGGAGCCTGAGCTAGTGCGTGAGGTGGAGAAGTTCCGGCTAGATATAGTCGGACTCACTTCGACGCACAGCAAGGGCTCTGGAACCACTTCTCTTGAGAGGGGCTGGACTCTCTTCCACTCTGGCGTTGCCGGCAGTGAGAGGCGACGGGCTGGGGTGGCAATTCTTGTTTCCCCTCGGCTCAAAGCCTGCATGTTGGAGTTCAACCCGATGGACGAGAGGGTAGCTTCCCTCCGCCTTCGGGTGGGGGGACGGGTCCTGACTGTTGTTTGCGTTTACGCGCCAAACAGCAGCTCAGAGTACCCACCCTTTTTGGATTCACTTGAGGGAGTACTGGAGAGTGCTCCCCCGGGTGATTCCCTCGTTCTACTGGGGGACTTCAACACTCATGTTGGCAGCGACAGTGAAACCTGGAGAGGTGTGATTGGGAAGAATGGCCGCCCGGATCTGAACCCGAGTGGTGTTCTGTTATTGGACTTTTGTGCTCGTCACAGATTGTCGATAACAAACACCATATTCAAACATAAGGGTGTTCATATGTGCACTTGGCACCAGGACACCCTAGGCCGCAGTTCCATGATCGTCTTTGTAGTTGTGTCATCGGATTTGCGGCCTCATGTTTTGGACACTCGGGTGAAGAGAGGGGCGGAGCTTTCTACCGATCACCACCTGGTGGTGAGTTGGCTGCGATGGTGGGGGAGGATGCCGGACAGACCTGGCAGGCCCAAACGCATTGTGAGGGTTTGCTGGGAACGCCTGGCAGAGTCTCCTGTCAGAGAGAGTTTCAATTCCCACCTCCGGAAGAACTTTGAACATGTCACGAGGGAGGTGCTGGACATTGAGTCCGAGTGGACAATGTTCCGTACCTCTATTGTCGAGGCGGCCGATTGGAGCTGTGGCCGCAAGGTAGTTGGTGCCTGTCGTGGCGGTAATCCTAGAACCCGTTGGTGGACGCCGGCGGTGAGGGATGCCGTCAGGCTGAAGAAGGAGTCCTATCGGGTTCTTTTGGCTCATGGGACTCCTGAGGCAGCAGACAGGTACCGACAGGCCAAGCGGTGTGCGGCTTCAGCGGTCGCGGAGGCAAAAACTCGGACATGGGAGGAGTTCGGGGAGGCCATGGAAAAAGACTTCCGGACGGCTTCGAAGCAATTCTGGACCACCATCCGCCGCCTCAGGAAGGGGAAGCAGTGCAGTGTCAACACCGTGTATGGTGGGGATGGTGCTCTGCTGACCTCGACTGCGGATGTTGTGGATCGGTGGAGGGAATACTTCGAAGACCTCCTCAATCCTACCAGCACGTCTTCCTATAAGGAAGCAGGGCCTGGGGAATCTGTGGTGGGCTCTCCTATTTCTGGGGCTGAGGTTGCCGAGGTAGTTAAAAAGCTCCTCGGTGGCAAGGCCCCGGGGGTGGATGAGATACGCCCGGAGTTCCTTAAGGCTCTGGATGTTGTGGGGATGTCTTGGTTGACAAGACTCTGCAACATCGCGTGGACATCGGGGGCGGTACCTCTGGATTGGCAGACCGGGGTGGTGGTTCCTCTCTTTAAGAAGGGGAACCGGAGGGTGTGTTCCAACTATCGTGGGATCACACTCCTCAGCCTTCCCGGTAAGGTCTATTCAGGTGTACTGGAGAGGAGGCTACGCCGGATAGTCGAACCTCGGATTCAGGAGGAACAGTGTGGTTTTCGTCCTGGTCGTGGAACTGTGGACCAGCTCTATACTCTCGGCATGGTCCTTGAGGGTGCATGGGAGTTTGCCCAACCAGTCTACATGTGCTTTGTGGACTTGGAGAAGGCATTCGACCGTGTACCCCGGGAAGTCCTGTGGGGAGTGCTCAGAGAGTATGGGGTAACGGACTGTCTTATTGTGGCAGTTCGCTCCCTGTATAATCAGTGTCAGAGCTTGGTCCGCATTGCCGGCAGTAAGTCGGACACGTTTCCAGTGAGGGTTGGACTCCGCCAAGGCTGCCCTTTGTCACCGATTCTGTTCATAACCTTTATGGACAGAATTTCTAGGCGCAGTCAGGGCGTTGAGGGGATCTGGTTTGGTGGCTGCAGGATTAGGTCACTGCTATTTGCAGATGATGTGGTCCTGATGGCTTCCTCCGGCCAAGATCTTCAGCTCTCACTGGATCGGTTCGCAGCCGAGTGTGAAGCGACTGGGATGGGAATCAGCACCTCCAAGTCCGAGTCCATGGTTCTCTCCCGGAAAAGGGTGGAGTGCCATCTCCGGGTTGGGGAGGAGATCTTGCCCCAAGTGGAGGAGTTCAAGTACCTCGGAGTCTTGTTCACGAGTGGGGGAAGAGTGGATCGTGAGATCGACAGGCGGATCGGTGCGGCGTCTTCAGTAATGCGGACGCTGTATCGATCCGTTGTGGTGAAGAAGGAGCTGAGCCGGAAGGCAAAGCGCTCGATTTACTGGTCGATCTATGTTCCCATCCTCACCTATGGTCATGAGCTTTGGGTCATGACCGAAAGGACAAGATCACGGGTACAAGCGGCCGAAATGAGTTTCCTCCGCCGAGTGGCGGGGCTCTCCCTTAGAGATAGGGTGAGAAGCTCTGTCATTCGGGGGGAGCTCAAAGTAAAGCCGCTGATCCTCCACATCGAGAGGAGCCAGATGAGGTGGTTCGGGCATCTGGTCAGGATGCCACCCGAACGCCTCCCTAGGAAGGTGTTTCGGGCACGTCCGACCGGTAGGAGGCCACGGGGAAGACCCAGGACACGCTGGGAAGACTATCTCTCCCGGCTGGCCTGGGAACGCCTCGGGATCCCCCGGGAGGAGCTGGACGAAGTGGCTGGGGAGAGGGAAGTCTGGGCTTCCCTGCTTAAGCTGCTGCCCCCGCGACCCGACCTCGGATAAGCGGAAGAAGATGGATGGATGGATGGATAATTAAAAAATTTTCAAAAACTACTTATATTGAAATCCCTTAACCAAATGTTTATTTTATTTTATTTTTTTAAACACAAACATTTAAAATGTATATATGTACCTCCTCAGCCTTCCCGGTAAGGTCTATTCAGGTGTACTGGAGAGGAGGCTACGCCGGATAGTCGAACCTCGGATTCAGGAGGAACAGTGTGGTTTTCGTCCTGGTCGTGGAACTGTGGACCAGCTCTATACTCTCGGCAGGGTCCTTGAGGGTGCATGGGAGTTTGCCCAACCAGTCTACATGTGTTTTGTAGACTTGGAGAAGGCATTCGACCGTGTCCCTCGGGAAGTCCTGTGGGGAGTGCTCAGAGAGTACGGGGTATCAGACTGTCTGATTGTGGCAGTCCGCTCCCTGTATGATCAGTGCCAGAGCTTGGTCCGCATGGCCGGTAGTAAGTCGGACACGTTTCCAGTGAGGGTTGGACTCCGCCAAGGCTGCCCTTTGTCACCGATTCTGTTCATAACTTTTATGGACAGAATTTCTAGGCGCAGTCAAGGCGTTGAGGGGATCTGGTTTGGTGGCTGCAGGATTAGGTCTCTGCTTTTTGCAGATGATGTGGTCCTGATGGCTTCATCTGGCCAGGATCTTCAGCTCTCACTGGATCGGTTCGCAGCTGAGTGTGAAGCGACTGGGATGAGAATCAGCACCTCCAAGTCCGAGTCCATGGTTCTCGCCCGGAAAAGGGTGGAGTGCCATCTCCGGGTTGGGGAGGAGATATTGCCCCAAGTGGAGGAGTTCAAGTACGTCGGAGTCTTGTTCACGAGTGGGGGAAGAGTGGATCGTGAGATCGACAGGCGGATCGGTGCGGCGTCTTCAGTAATGCGGACGCTGTATCGATCCGTTGTGGTGAAGAAGGAGCTGAGCCGGAAGGCAAAGCTCTCAATTTACCGGTCGATCTATGTTCCCATCCTCACCTATGGTCATGAGCTTTGGGTTATGACCGAAAGGACAAGATCACGGGTACAAGCGGCCGAAATGAGTTTCCTCCGCCGGGTGGCGGGGCTCTCCCTTAGAGATAGGGTGAGAAGCTCTGCCATCCGGGAGGAGCTCAAAGTAAAGCCGCTGCTCCTCCACATCGAGAGGAGCCAGATGAGGTGGTTCGGGCATCTGGTCAGGATGCCACCCGAACGCCTCCCTAGGGAGGTGTTTAGGGCACGTCCGACCGGTAGGAGGCCGCGGGGAAGACCCAGGACACGTTGGGAAGACTATGTCTCCCGGCTGGCCTGGGAACGCCTCAAGGTCCCACGGGAAGAGCTGGACGAAGTGGCTGGGGAGAGGGAAGTCTGGGCTTCCCTGCTTAGGCTGCTGCCCCCGCGACCCGACCTCGGATAAGCGGAAGAAGATGGATGGATTGATGGATATGTACCTCAAGTAAAAAGTTCAATGTGGATATGAAAGCAACACAAGCATTATAAAAAAAAGTAATATGGCAGAAATAAAATAATACTATTAATAAATAAAATGTGAAAAATTTGCAAGATGGCACCTTATGGATACAAGACGTAACTGCACTTTTTGTCCATCCATCCATCCATTTACTACCGCTTGTCCCTTTTGGGGTGGCGGGGGGTGCTGGAGCCTATCTCAGCTGTCCATATAGATACAAATAGTGTTAATATATGAGGTCAAGTCTTACACATAGGACTGCACGGTTATGAGCAAAATAATAGTTAAGATTATTTTCATCAATATTGTAATCACGATTATTAATCATGATTATTCACTATATTTGGTAAAACAGTGTTGGGGTGTGAACGCGACGCCATCATGTAATTTGTAATATCTAATAAAAATGCTCTATATTCTGGATCTATATATTTAAAGACAAATATTTGTGTTTGTGTTTATTGATAGTATCAGCATGTCAGACTTTTTATTACATAATGTCTTTATCTCTAGTTTTACAGTTTCAAAGAGAGAAGTATTTTTTAAGGTATGTACATTTACATGTACTAATGTATCAGGACAGATCCATTGAGAGTTTGAACAGAAATATGTTGTATAGGAATTAATTATACACCATAAAACCTTAACAAAATGCTATGTCACATGAATGGTCATTAAAGTAATTACTTTGTGGAATGAAAAAAACATGTTAAAAAAACATGGTGTTTACTTTTTGATATCAATATAAAACACAAAGCAGTTTGGCTAATGAAGATAAAGTCAAATAAACAAGATGTGTTCTTCAACAACAACCATGTAATTCAGTGCAACAGTTTGGCCAAAGAAAAATAAAGAGGAGTGATACCTCTCACATCTAACACACATTCTTTGTGCCTCACCGAAAACTCAGCCAGCGATCAATTTGATGAAATGACAAAACATTTTAGCTAGTAATGATGTTATTGAAACACTAACAAAGTTAGCAGTTAAATTAAAGGACGAGTGAGCATCCCAGTAAACAAATACAGACTTTATAAACAAGTTGTGGCAACGTTCCCGACACATCGCTTGCTGCATGCTAACTCTCAGTCCCAGCAACTGATGGAAGGATGCCAGCTGCACGTTCAAAATGAAACTGCAACATCAAATATTGTTCTCCTCCAACAGCATCGCGCTCTTAGTCTCACACCGAGACTTCACGGAAGCGATTGAAATGATCGGCTCCATTAGCTCAGAGGGAACATTTTCAAAGCAAAGTCCATGAAGTCGCCGCCATGTTTTGTTAAAGCCGAACGGCTCTAGTGCGCATGCGCAGACGCTGTGGCGCTTCAGTATTCAGGAAGTAAGCAGCTGCCTAAAATGCATTAATAAATAAATGACGTTTTTTCGGTAATTAAAAATGGAAACAGTGTTACTAACCGTCTGGAATTTTACCGCTGTATCATTATACCGTTTGACCTTGTGGTTAGAGTGTCCGCCCTGAGATTGGTAGGTCGTGAGTTCAAACCCCGGCCGAGTCATACCAAATACTATAAAAATGGGACCCATTACCTCCTTGCTTGGCACTCAGCATCAAGGGTTGGAATTGGGGTTAAATCACCAGAATGATTCCCGAACGCAACCACCGCTGCTGCTCACTGCTCCCCTCACCTCCCAGGGGGTGGAAAAAGGGGATGGGTCAAATGAAGAGGGTAATTTCACCACACCTAGTGTGTGAGTAACTATCAGCAGTACTTTAACTTTTTTTTTTTTAACTTTATCGTTACATCCCTCGTCCATTAACAAGTAAAAAGTCAAGGGTGGTCACGGCATGTTCTTGCCGTAAATGCTGGTAATTTTTAGGGCATTACGGCAGAGCGGTCGCAGCAAATGCCGCAGTTGCCGTGGTTAAATTTGAGCCCTGCACATACACACACACACAGAGTATATATAATATATATATATATATATATATATATATATATATATATATAATATATATATATATATATACACGTGTATATATATATATATATATATATATATATATATATATATATATATATATATATATATATATATATATATATATATATATATATATATATATATATATATATATATATATACAGTTCTGAAATATGTGTACCGTATTTTTCGGACTATAAGTCAATATGTTTTTCATAGTTTGGCCGTGGGTGCGACGTATACTCCGGAGCGACTTATGTGTGAAATTATTAACACATTACCGTAAAATATCAAATAATATTATTTATCTCATTCGCGTGAGCGACGAGGCAAATGTCCTCAATCGTCACACACACGTCAGCAATCGTCACTCACACGCCAACCAATAAGAATTCGGCGGGGGAGGGTCATGGCAGAAGTGCATTGTGGGTTTTGGAATGCTAACTGCTATATGCTATACGCTACTGCTGGAGCTATTAAAATGGATCACATCAACAATCGCGGTAACTTATAAAAACTGAGAAGGACTGAACTAAAATGGCACCGAAAAGGAAATCATATACTGCAGATTACAAGCTGGACGTAGTGAAATATGCACCAGAAAACAGCGATCGAGTAACAGAAAGAATGGACGCTAGCGGGGCGCATACCAGTAGCGACATCGAGGAGGAAAATTTCATGGGATTTAACGATTAGGAGTGACAGATTGTTTGGTAAACGTATAGCATGTTCTATATGTTATAGTTATTTGAATGACTCTTACCATAATATGTTACGTTAACATACCAGGCACGTTCTCAGTTGGTTATTTATGCCTCATATAACGTACACTTATTCAGCCTGTTGTTCACTATTCTTTATTTATTTTAAATTGCCTTTCAAATGTCTATTCTTGGTGTTGGGTTTTATCAAATAAATTTCCCCCCAAAATGCGACTTATACTACAGTGCAACGTATATATGTTTTTTTTCTTCTTTATTGTGCATTTTCGGCCGGTGCGACGTATACTCCGGAGCGACTTATAGTCCGAAAAATACGGTACTTATATAGATATTAAATATGTGTATTGAAATTAAATAAATTGGATATCGAAAGCACTACACTAACTTCAGTTTTTTATTTGTATTTATTACAACTGTGTGTGCTATCTCACAGTGAACGTGTGATCACGTATACACAGCTGTTTTTTTACACATAATCTACGATAGCAATGATGTAAGTTTTTATATTATATTGCCAAACATGTAAGAACATGAACACGCACGCGCACACACACACACACACACACACACACACACACACACACACACACACACACACACACACACACACACACACACACACACACACACACACACACACACACACACACACACACACACACACACACACACACACACACACAAATTATCATGAGCTTTCTAAATAGCTAACAAACCCCCATTCTAGCAAAAAAAATTAATTGGAGGTGTTTGGTCGCTTCAGCTAATGTGGACTATGTTAGAAGACTGAGGCTGGCTGATACAAATCAGCTGGAGTCATTATACAGCAGGTCCAGGCCTGGGCTTGCCTTCTCGCTTTGACACTTCTACTCAGGGTCTTCATCCCCTCCCCCGTATCTCGCCTGCTCCTCTTTCTCTCATTGAGCCAACCCCAACCTTCACCGATCTCCCGCAGGCATGGAGATGTAACTTAGAAAGAGTTCACACTCTCCTCCCTACATGTATTGTAACAAACTGTTCTGGAACACATGACATAGATCTGCAGTTAATCTCCCAATGTGCTACCTGGGTGTGCAGCAGTCAACCCTACAGGCGATAATGGGGGAAAGAAAAAAAGACCTCTATGGTGGTGCCAACCAGGAAGCCATATATCACTTAAGTCTCTTGCTTAACATACGCACACACCTCTGCAGGCTTTACAGTGGGGGAATTCAAGAGGCTTTCCCACCAAACTGACATAAAAGCGAGCTTGAACCAGCATACAGAAGGCAGTCCCAGGAGGGGGGAAAAGAGCCCTTCCCCATCCCCCTTATTTTCTCATCCCTGGTTCTCCCTCTCCTCCCCCCATCACCCACATGGCTACCCGCTCTCCCTGGCCCCTCTGGTGTTGTGCTGTGCTCTGCCGGCTGGATTCTACGGAGCTGCTAATGGATTACGGCTGATCTATATGCAGCAAGGGTGAGACACGTGTAGGTCTAGCTCCTTTTCCTTTGGTGATGCCCAAGACAACCGGCTGAATACCACAGGGTCTGGGGGGTGGTGTTGCCAATAGACCGGCACCATCATTACTGCTCCATCTGTGAACCCATATATTGAATCACAAATGTAGCATAAAAAGGATAGATCAAGCATTACATAATGACATCTAGTGCGTAAATGCACAAATATTGATAACCTTGCATGAGTATGTGTAGTTGGTGATGGGTTTGCACTGAGTTAATTCCTGCAATTTTTACACAGTCCGCTAAAAGACATGATTAGTCCTGGCAGGGAAGCTGAGAGATGCAGAGATAGCAGGGTAGGAGGGCCTAAAAGAATTATTGACCCTTAAGAAACAAGACATGCTCTGACCAAACACAGCCCCACATACCAAGTGAAGCCAGCTCTGGGGGGGGGCTTTGACTGAAGACCAGGGTAGATGTTGCCCTTCAAGCTGCAGGCACAGGATCACCTTACCTAGCCTGCAGTTTTGACCTTTTCAAAAACAGGCTGTGACTTAATGATAGAGGGGCAGCCTCGCTCTGAAAACTCTAGAGCACCCTGCTGCTTAGCCTCAACCTTGACTTCATTTAGGCATCTAGACTCGGGCAGACAGAGGTGTTTGCAGAGACTTGACAGGTGTGCTCCCAAAAAGTGCATTAAATTAATGCAATTTGGCTCCTAAAACCGGTTATGTCACATGTGGATTATCTGTTTTTCACTTCTATAGTATGGTCACGTGACAAAATGAACAGAGCATTTTCCTGACTGTTTTTAAGGACGATGCGCCTTTTGATCAGCCATGATCAGTATCAGCAGATTTCAGTCAAGGAAAGCATAGGATCGGCCAGTGCTGATTAACATCTTTCAATACCCATCACAAAGAACGATTTTCTACGCTGGATACTTTATTCAATGTTAGTGCCTGGCTGACCGACGCGGCTGTGTAGTCTATGTCCATACAAAGTGCGAAGCCACTTTCCTAAGTTAACCATACTTATAACCAACGTTCCCTCTAAGGTGCGCGCCTGCGCAATTGCACACTGCTCAAGCGTCCTCTGCGCACAGCAAATATATGCCGCGCACCAAATCAAATCCCATCTGAATTCTAAACAAAAATAAACACATTTATTCTGTATAATTTTGCAATGCAACTCTGAGTGACAGTGACAACAAGCGGCCCTAACGGTGTTCGTCCACACCGTTCAATTGAACACCGTTCAATTATTGTAACGTCTATCGAGATGCTTCGAGGACAGGAATTATATCGATCACTTTATTGAGCAAAACTGTTTATATTCGGCCATAACCACACCAAAAACATGAGTAAAAAACGTACATCTCGAAAAACTAGTCGATTTCTGCCGTACAAACCAGGCCAAAACCAACTTGTCATCTGTCACCAACACGCATACCACTAAGCCACTGGTGCGTTTATGGCCACACAAAAAGTCGGACAACTCAAACACCACACAAAGTTACACTATGACTCCTCAGTCATACGTGTGCTTATTCTACTGTCATTTAGTATTAATGCTAATTTATTTATATTAATCATGGAATGCTGTTACTAGAGAAAGTTACAGGAATGCACACTTCACCCTATGCTTACATTTCAGTGTGCAACATGAGGATGTTTAAGGGGAACTAAATGTGATCTCTGAAAGGGGTACAAATGATTTCCAAAGCAGGAACCCCACCCAGACATATTGTACAATACTAATCCATAGCTGATGAAAAACAAGTTTTCTTTTATTTTCATTACAAGTGGGCCAAATCACTAATATTACAAAATAATCTCATGAAAATGACTCTTCTCATTTGAGTGTTATTATAAAACATTGGTTTGAGACAGGTGTGCTGCTGGTATTGCCACGTGTGATGTTGCTCACATGTGCTCCACTGAATGCTCAGGGAGTTTTTGTGTTTGCTCAGACACTTGAACAATTAGAGGGAACATTGCTTATGGCAGGAAATAAATTAAATTACTTACAAGTATTGTTATCAATGGAAGACTGGAGAAAGAGGCTTAACATGAAGAACAAGCAGGGGCAGACAAAAAGGTATGCTAATCGTTAAACTAGCCACTAAATGAGTTTGAAACAACACGAAGTATGTGCTTATTACACTTTAGGAAGTCAAGATGGAACAATAAATCCACGATGACGTGAATTTAAAAAACTGAAACAATACAAAAAGAACGCAACTGTAAGTTAATAATACTAATAAAGACACTTGTAATATTTTAGCTTATTAACTAATGACACTAGCTTCATGACATTACAATCGCACGTACAAATGTGCATGAAAACACTCCTACAGACATCACATGGGATGGTTTAGTACGTAAAAATGTTTTTTGTCATAATGTAAAACGTACAAATGTTGCTTGGAGTGATTAATGAAGAATCCATACGAGTAGTAACGCTATGTACGGCTAGAAGACCGAACACCAATTGTATTTACGGTTGAAAGATTTAGCCTAGACAGAAGAGCAATGCAGCACTGCGGTACCTGCAGTGTGCAAACTCATCCAAAAGATGGTGCCATAGCACAAACAATAACACACCTATTGAGTGTATTTGCTTGTCTGTTTTTATATTTTTTGCATTATGGCTGTGAGCAAAGAAAAATCCATAAATTATCTGCACCGTTTTATAAAACGCAGGGTTCAAAGCTCAGGGAAAAAACCTAGTGGCTTATAGTCCTGAATTTACAGTAATCACAACTAGATCTACACTTAAATATTGAAATAGTCTCAAATTGGTTACGAAATACAAATGTAGAGTTGTTGTTTTTTACCTCTTTAACATAAATAACTTTCTCAAATGTGCAATTTTGGATTAGTAGGGTTAAATTAAAGAAAATGTGTACTTGTATTGCAACATTCCATCATTCCAAATTCCATCAAGTTATAGTTTCTTCAAGTACAAAATAATAACAGTAAATATGTAAGCTATTCTTCTGGGACTCCCATTTTGTTAGTGGAGTCAGCGTTTTTTTACTGTCGCACTTAACAGTGCTGCATGCAAAGAGATGAACATGTAAATAAAAGTATCTCCCCAGTACGGCTGCAGTCCTTTTTTAAACGGTGATCTTACAAGACAAATGTAATCAATAAAAATAACCGTTTCATTGAGATTTAGACAGAGCATGTACATAACGTAGTGTGGTTCAAATTGAGCACTCAATTGAGACACCTGAAACCGGTGAGTGCAAGCGTAATTCTTTACCAACAATAGTTGTGATGGTTTCTTTTAATGTGTTCCGCGGAGAATTGGGTGAGCACCTTACTTTCTTTTGTTTTGTCCGTACGGCTTATTGTTGGCAGCTAATATAAGCATTATTCAGTGAGACACTGTTACTGCAGTTTCACGCACAAGGCTGATCCATAATCGGGTTATCGATATTGCAAAATTTACAAGATGTAGGAGTGGATTCATAATCGATCATACCGATTATTTTACCCAGCCCTAGTTACTGTGTATTATTGACTTTATTTTGCTCATACAATTGCAAATAATAAAATAAAATAAAATAAGTAACAAGTTACTGTGTTATTATTACACAGCTGTCCTGTGTTTTTTTCTGATTATAATGGTTAATGGTAATTAAAATTTGTGTAGAAAAAAGAATCACTGAGTGATCTTGAATATTTTATGGCGCAAATTATTGGTATTGGTATTTGTATGGCCAATGCTTCCCCATAACTACAGTGCCTGCTATTGGACCGATACCCAAATTTGGACCATTACTAGTACAGTTTCCAAAACTGTAAATGAAGCAATTTGTTACTGTATAAGTCAGCAGACATTAGAGGAGCTTTTGTAATTTTTAACATGTTTTAAAATTATTCAATTAGAATAATTGAATTACAAAAATATGCATGTATAAATATTACAGAAGCAGCAAAGCTGTGCGCCGGCCTGCTTTCAAGTCAATTCCTTACTAAGCTAGAAAGATATCTTTTTTTGAACTAATCTATTATTCAAAACATTTGTCAAAGATCGATAGTGGCAGGTCCAGCAAACTATGGTAATGTTATGGTTCCTTTTTGCAATCGTACAATCATATATTAGAACTCGCTATAAATACACGAGGCTAATACGTGGCTAATCTCTTACACAATCGGCAACATAAAACCCTGATTGGAACACCCAGTTTTTAAGTGTTCATTCCTGATTCAATGGACCTGAAAATATGACTAAACACGCTGTAATGTGCATGACGGGCCAGTAGTTAGTGATGGCTATAAACAGTGCAGTATTTTGAGATTAAATTTTTTGAGTGGTAGACTACTTACGTGCTCATATTGAACAGTTAAAAGGGAACTGCACTTTTTTGGAATGTTTCCTATTGTTCAAAATCATTATGAGAGACAAGAAGACAACAGGTGTTATTTTTTTTCGTTTTCATACATATAAAAATCAGCTCGATCTCGGTGGCTAGCAATGTAGCTAATGGTAGCAATAAATTCTACCTCTAAATCACTTTAAAATGCATTCAAAAACCGCCAACAATACTTCATTTACCTTTCGTAACCCGTATAACAACCAAGCTGTAGCGACATTGTTATTTTAAGAGCGAACACTGAGGAACTCTTTTTCTATCGTAGTAACATATCGGCATACTAAGGTATTAGCCGTAAAAGCTACCTTCAGCAAGAGATAAGCTAGCTTCCACAACAACACAAAACGCGTTTGAGTTTGTAATGCACAACACTGCGATACGACACCAATTTGTACTGACTGAAAAACATGAACAATCATATTACAGTAACTGTAAAGTATTAGCCCACATTTCATGTTTTGTTTGTACACAGCTTACCTACTCAGTGGCCTAGTGGTTAGAGTGTCTGTCCTGAGATCGGTAGGTTGGGAGTTCAAACCCCGGCCGCGTCATACCAAAGACTATAAAGACTATACTTAACTGCTTGGCACTCAGCATCAAAGGTTGGAATTGGGGGTTAAATCACCAAAAATGATTCCGGGCGCGGCCACCGCTGCTGCCCACTGCTCCCCTCACCTCCCAGGGGGTGATCAAGGGTGATGGGTCAAATGCAGAGAATAATTTTGCCACACCTATTGTGTGTGTGTGACAATCATTGGTACTTTAACTTTAACTTTTAGCCAGACTTACTGTAGTTGTACTAACAGGCATGGCGTGCTGCATGTATCACAATTGATTTTAAAGTGACTTATTCGATGTACAGTTGTTCGTCTGGTCCAGCTGGCAGGGGACATTTCCTGTTGATTTTAGTCTAAATAGCTTGGCTCAAAGTTCCATATTTATAGCGTCAAAATCGCTTTCATCCCCCTCTTCCATCTGCTCCAACGTCTCACTTTTCCTTTGTGCTCGCTTCTATCAGCAGCAGTATTATTTAGCTTCAAAAGTATAAGGTTGTAAATCCTCATTTGTCCAAAAAATTGTCGTCTTCTTTGTCTGTTATCAAGTCTGCCATGATTAGAAAACCCACTTGTGTTTGATTCAGGAAGTAGGAACACATGTTGGCAGAAATCAGACGTGTGCTGCTATGAAAACAGAAATCAATGCGCGGGGAAAAATTATTAAAATGATCAAAATACGGTAAATATTGTACATATTACATAGTGTTATGAACTTTTCTGTTAGTACATTATATACAGACTTGCACTGTGTAAATAAAATGGAGGGTTTTGAAATTGTTTTAGAGGTCTTTGAAGGCTACAACGCATCATCTTTCAAGCGTTTTTGTTTTTTTATCATTTAAAATCATTAAAAAAAAGGACGCTTGTTCTTGTGTATCATAATGATTGTGAACGATAGGCAAAATTCCAAAAGAAGTGCAGTTTCCTTTTAAAATGCACACCTTTTACTTTGAGGCTCCGACCCCGCATTTCCACGGGATACGTAACGGCAGCAGAATGGCCATCCACCGTCCGGGCAATCTCCACTGCCCCTTTGTTGCATTAAAATAGCGCATAAATCTCAAACTCACGCGCAATCATGTGATAAGAGTTGTAGTAAAGCAAACCACCAACTGTTTAGTACTTCCAGAGGAGCTGATGCAAATAAACTTGGTCCTGCCATTTACGGCTGCTAAACGGCAATACCGCGGAACGTCTCGAGCTTTGCCGTCCATCAATACCCACAGGTGGGCGTCTGTGATGGCACTGACTTGACTCGACTCGTGGAAAAGACAACAGTTTTTCTTTGCAGAATGACAACCTTGATTGTTTTTTGTAGCAAGCAACAACAGTACAGTAACAACAACCCTGGCGAGTGTTGTACACACGCATAATCTGAAACAAATTTAGGCTTGGGCCGATAACACGTTTTGCACTGCGATATATTGACCTACAAACTATTGCCGATAAACAATATTATTGCCATTATTTTCTGAGACCAAATTAACCACCGATGTAATGACAATACATAATAATAATGGAAGTATACCCTTTCAAATGCAATGAACTTGTGATTCTCATATATTTCAACTTTGTACTTTGTACTGTAAATTTTAAATACCATGTTAGGATCTGTAATTAAGCTTTGGCACTTGATTAAAATCACAACCAAACTCAATAAAAGAAGTTCTGTCTCTGTTAAGAAGAGGTTTAGGGACCGTCAAATGTACACAAACAAAACAAACTAAACGGCGAGTTATTGTGACCAAAATGATTAGATATTATCGTGGTATTGTTGAATGTGCTCAAAAAGTACTTATACACACATTAAAATCTTTTAGCTAAGTTTTATTTTTTAATAAATAATATCAATAGCCAAAATAAATAGCCACACAATATACTTTCTTGGCAAAGGAAACGTCAAATATTGTTCTGGCTTCATAAAAGCCATATTATTTTTATTTGTGTGATTTAATATGTTTATGTTCTTCCACTTTAAATGCATCAGTTGTTTCAATTCCGGTTTATGTGACGTCAAACTATTTCACTTCCTTTTGAACGGAGTCCGTGTCCGTCTGTTTCAACTTGTCGAGTTTATTGCTCACTTTGTGCAAAAACAGCACATCCTCTATGTTTAATGTGAATACTGTGGGTCCGTTGCTTGGACAGCAATGTGTTTCTACAAGTTTAGATTGAAGAAGACGTTAAAGTCTATTGTTTACATGTTAGCATTTAAGCTAGCAAGCAAGCTAGCGCCAGTCCGTCCGTACTAAAGTGCAGATATGAATGATGGTTTTTCGACCATTATAATTTAATACGGTAATACCAACCGCCGGGAGTTTTACAGCGGTTATTATTACTACTGTTTATCTGTAGTTCAAACGCCCACAGCCGCAGAAACCGATGCAAAAGAGTGTCTGTTGTTGCAGACGGTCTCGCTCGCCAAACACACACATTAAAAAAAACACAAACTTCAAAATGAAGCATGCTGCTCGAAGCCAAAGAGTCAAAGACACTTAATGAAGGACAAGATGATTCGCCCCCTTCTTTCCATTCCGCGAGAGCACAAACGTGCGCAGCTCCTGAAACTGATGAAGAGTGTGAATACTCTTGAAGCATGCACATGGCGATTTATCGACGCTGAAAAACTTACCGACTTAATTTTCATTTTAGTGTCTTATCGAATATCGGACCAAGCCTAATTCAACTCCCACTAACCACTTCTCTGCTTCCCCGGCCCCCGCATCAGCAGGTATCTGTAAAATGATTCTTTAAATTTTGGACCTCTAGAATCAGCATGTCCTCATCCAGTTGTGTCAACGAGGTGAAATTAAGTCTGAAACCACTTTGAAACATACCATTAGTATGTTTCAAAGTGTAAAATACACTGCCTTGAAAAGAGAGGTTTTTTTTTTCCTAAGTAAACCGGATCATTTGATTTGTTTGTGCATGACTTCCTGTCCAACACAAGCAGATTTTAGCAAAATGTAACCGCTGTGTTGCAGCGACAGGTAAATATAGAACCACTGCATATATTTAGCGCAGGGCAGGCGGTGGAAACTGACACATTGACTTAAATAAAAACGGAAAGAGTCCGTCGCTATAGCAGGACAGTTCCGCTGCGGTTACGCATCCAGGGGAAATTCGGGGTGAGGTGCCATCCAACCATTTTCTGCCGCTTAATCCCTTCGGGGTCGCGGGGGGCGCTGGAGCCTATCTCAGCTACAATCGGGCGGAAGGCGGGGTACACCCTGGACAAGTCGCCACCTCATCACAGGGCCAACACAGATAGACAGACAACTTTCACACTCACATTCACACACTAGGGCCAATTTAGTGTTGCCAATCAACCTATCCCCAGGTGCATGTCTTTGGAGGTGGAAGGAAGCCGGAGTACCTGGAGGGAACCCACGCAGTCACGGGGAGAACATGCAAACTCCACACAGAAAGATCCCGAGCCCAGGATTGAACCCAGGACTGCTCAGGACCTTCGTATTGTGAGGCAGACGCACTAACCCCTCTTCCACCGTGCTGCCCGGTGAGGTGCCAATGTCACGTAAATCTAAAAAAAAATGTATGTCTATTTCCTGTTAAAAAAAATAGTGCACCTCAGTGTAGCACCCTATTACAACCTCCAATAAATTTAAAGATTAAAAGACAGCACTGCAAACTTCATACGTTGAAGGTTACGGAATGAGCAGTGGGCTGTGGCACTAATCTCTAGAACAGAGGATTGGGAGCCCAGCGAGAGGGCAGAGGTGAGGCAAAGTCCTGTGGCGCAATAACAAAACACACCCTACTACTGTGAAAGGTCATCTGTTAACATCCAATAGAAAAGTCAGAGACGAGAATAACAAAAACAGTCAACTTTAATGGTCTGGTTAGTCAATTTGTTGGTAAACTATATCAGTGATCCCATTCTGCAGAAAAGATGTTAAAAACAGACAGATGTGCAGGAAAACAGCCTATCATTGCACAAATGTAGAAGACCTTAGTGCACACACATATCACAGTCATGGAGACAGTGCACGCACGCACACACCACAGCATACTGGTGGGCAGAACGAGTGGGGGAAGGGTTTAGGGGACGGTACAAAGCCAGTGTGAAATACAAACTGAGCAACCACCTCTGAGCCATCTCAACATGGCCAACATAGGGCTTCATGCGGGCAAGGCTGAACCAGTCAGGACTGAAGGCAGGATTGCAATAATCAAGGTTTCAGTTCACTCGGTTTCTCGTGAGTCAAAAGGAAGGCTCCCAATGAGGAGATTAAAGGGGAACGGTGGCAACTTGTCCAGTGTGTAACCCGTCTTCCGCCCAAATGCAGCTGGGGTAAGCTCCAGCCACCCGGAGAGGGACAAGCGGTAGAAAATGGATGGATGCACTTTTTTTGGAGTTCAATCATTATGACGATGGATTTTTTTTTGCTGCAATGTAAAATAAAATACAATCTTGAATAAATTCGATCAAAAGTCCACTAAGAAACCCCGTTTTCATATGAGTTGGGAAATTGTGTCAGATGTAAATATAAACGGAATACAATGATTTGCAAATCATTTTCAACCCATATTCAGTTGAATATGCTACAAAGACAACATATTTGATGTTCAAACTGACAAACTTTTTTTTTTTGCAAATAATCATTAACTTTAGAATTTGATGCCAGCAACATGTGACAAAGAAGTTGGGAAAGGTGGCAATAAATACTGATAAAGTTGAGGAATGCTCATCAAACACTTATTTGGAACATCCCACAGGTGTGCAGGCTAATTGGGAACAGGTGGGTGCCATGATTGGGTATAAAAACAACTTCCCAAAAAATGCTCAGTCTTTCACAAGAAAGGATGGGGCGAGGTACACCCCTTTGTCCACAACTGCATGAGCAAATAGTCAAACAGTTTAAGAACAACGTTTCTCAAAGAGCAATTGCAAGAAATTTAGGGATTTCAACATCTACGGTCCATAATATCATCAAAAGGTTCAGAGAATCTGGAGAAATCACTCCACGTAAGCGGCATGGCCGGAAACCAACATTGAATGACTGTGACCTTCGATCCCTCAGATGCCACTGTATCAAAAACCGACATCAATCTCTAAAGGATATCACCACATGGGCTCAGGAACACTTCAGACAACCACTGTCACTAAATACAGTTCGTCGCTACATCTGTAAGTGCAAGTTAAAGCTCTACTATGCAAAGCGAAAGCCATTTATCAACAACATCCAGAAACGCCGCCGGCTTCTCTGGGCCCGAGATCATCTAAGATGGACTCATACAAAGTGGAAAAGTGTTCTGTGGTCTGACGAGTCCACATTTCAAATTGTTTTTGGAAATATTCGACATCGTGTCATCCGGACCAAAGGGGAAGCGAACCATCCAGACTATTATTGACGCAAAGTTCAAAAGCCAGCATCTGTGGTGGTATGGGGGTGCATTAGTGCCCAAGCCATGGGTAACTTACACATCTGTGAAGGCACAATTAATGCTGAAAGGTACATACAGGTTTTGGAACAACATACGCTGCCATCAAAGCGCCGTCTTTTTCATGGACGCCCCTGCATATTTCAGCAAGACAATGCCAAGCCACACTCAGCACGTGTTACAACAGCGTGGCTTCGTAAAAAAGAGTGCCGGTACTTTCCTGGCCTGCCTGCAGTCCAGACCTGTCTCCCATCGAAAATGTGTGGCGCATTATGAAGCGTAAAATACGACAGCGGAGACCCTGGACTGTTGAACGACTGAAGCTCTACATAAAACAAGAATGGGAAAGAATTCCACTTTCAAAGCTTCAACAATTAGTTTCCTCAGTTCCCAATCGTTTGTTGAGTGTTGTTAAAAGAAAAGGTGATGTAACACAGTGGTGAACATGCCCTTTCCCAACTACTTTGGCACGTGTTGCAGCCATGAAGTTCTAAGTTAATTATTATTTGCAAAAAAAAAAAAAAGTTTATGAGTTTGATCATCAAATATCTTGTCTTTGTAGTGCATTCAATTGAATATGGGTTGAAAAGGATTTGCAAATCATTGTATTCCGTTTATATTTACATCTAACACAATTTCCCAACTCATATGGAAACGGGGTTTGTACAATGGGGCCTATAGGAGCCGTTCAATTGTGCCTATAAAGCCCCTAAAAAACATCCAAACACCTCCATTAGGGTTGTATATATGTATGTACTGTAGTAACAGGCACATTCATAACAACATTTAATAATGATCTATTTTGATCATTTTAAGCTAATGCGGCACATTAAAAATCATGATGTTTGCTTATTTTTTTCTTCATCATGGATTTCTGCTCACTGCAGAGTTTATGAGAGTCACCAAACATAATAAAACATCTCTTACTGTAGAAGGTCTGCTGTCATTAGGATGCCGACTGCTAAGTTGTTCATATATACCTATTTAGATGAAGAATGTCTCATAATCCTTGTGAAGAAACAGGGGGTGCAGGGGGTACCAACCGCCTTTTCGTGTCCTAACCACTTCCAGGTCCTAAATGGCTGTCAAAGTGTACAAACTTGTCGGATTATATATCTTCAGCCATCTACTTTCCAGGTGAGATGCATGATTTATGATCTACAATAAACTTCCAAGGAGCAGGGAAGCGAGGAAACAGCGGACCACTCGATGATGTAAACATAGACACACACGGTAGTGATCACGGCGTCGCTATAAATAGATTGTGTGCACTAGCGCTTATAATAACGATATCACTAATATACATCCATCCATTTTCTACCGCTTATTCCCTTTGGGGTCGTGGGGGGCGCTGGAGCCTATCTCAGCTACAATCGGGCGGAAGGCGGGGTACACCCTGGACAAGTCGCCAGATATCACTAATAATTGGTTAATATTCAAGTCACTAAATGTAAATGGAGTATTGTTGGCGCTTTTTGAATGGTTATTTATCGGATTATATAAGGGGAATAGAAAACCTGCCATTGGCTCCACTGTAATCAGACTTCCATCCATCCATTTTCTACCGCTTGTCCCTTACTTAATATTTAGAATGCATCAAAAAAAATCTATCTGTCATCATGTCTTTCATAATGATTGTGAACGATAGGGAAAATTCCCCAAATAAAGTACAGTTCCACTTTAAACACAGCAGCTCAGTGTTGGCCTTTTGTATCATCTATTTAGGTTCCCTTACACCTATGTAATACCTGCTGTGTCAGGTACAAAAGCACAACCTTCTAACGAGTGGATCATGAAGATTCGCAGTAATCCCACAGCATCCAAAAAGCATAATAATTATATATTAAGTCTCCAATATGTCTGCCACCATCAGGGTGGTGTAAATAAAAAATATACTAACAGAAATAACCTCAAACATGTTCACCAAAAGGGGTTTAGGAAGGATGGCAAAACCTGCGCCAGCTGCAGAAAGTCATGTACATTTTTTAAGCACCCCCTATGGTTTGTGTGCACATTGCTTAGGAGGGGTGGCTACCATGCAGGTACATTCTCAAAGGTTTATAGTCAGACAAATGGTCAATGACTTATGACCAATTTGTTGCAAAGTCCTAGCTGTGCCCCTAAAGATACTTTTATTAAAAAGTCAGGCATATTTTTCAAGCAGTTTTGCTCATATTTTACAGAAATTAGTCGAGCTCCAGCTATGAATTATTTTAGTAATTGAGTAATCTATTGATCAGTTTGTATGATTGATCGGATGGAAGAAACTTAGCCTGAATGCGTATTTTAGGAAAAAATGGTTTAAAGTGGTCCATCCATCCATCCATTTTCTACCGTTTGTCCCTTTAGGGGTCGCGGGGGGTGCTGGAGCCTCTCTCAGCTGCATTCGGGCAGTAGGCGGGGTACACCCAGGACAAGTCGCCACCTCATAATGAAAAAACAACTTTTGTTACCTGTTGGCAGCTGTTTTTGTGTATTTGGGATGCAAATTCTGAATCCTGAAAATTTGAAATCAAACCATGGAGGCATGCCGGAGATATGAATAAAACAATTTTGCCTCTTTTGAGACGATCGTGATGTACTTTGTCATAGTTGTGTCAACGGATGTCTCCGTACATGATAGGAGTCAACCCAAATAGCTTTGTGTATGTCAACCATTTTTATTTAGTTGTAATCCAAAGGTGTAGTCACCAAGTTCCTTAGTCGACACCAGAGCTGGCGAGCCACCATATTCTTTTGAAAAGTTTGTGTTAAGCCGTTGTGTGTCAGAGAAGCCTATGTAAACATGCAAGGGGCAGGGTTGAGCCAAAGGGAATGAATGCCTTGTGGAGCAGAGGAGAGCAAATGGCCATTAAAAAAACACATCAAAAGATATGGCGGTATTATCTAATACATATATATATATACATATATATATATATATACATATATATATATATACATATATATATATATATATATATATATACACACACACATATATATACACATATATATATATACATATATATATACATATACATATACATATATATATATATACCGTATTTTCCGCACTATAAGGCGCACCGGATTATTAGCCGCACCTTCTATGAATTACATATTTCATAATTTTGTCCACCAATAAGCCGCCCCGGACTATAAGCCGCGCCT
This sequence comes from Nerophis lumbriciformis, assembly GCF_033978685.3. Lineage (NCBI taxonomy): Eukaryota > Metazoa > Chordata > Actinopteri > Syngnathiformes > Syngnathidae > Nerophis > Nerophis lumbriciformis. The sequence continues at coordinate 4,655,884 of NC_084580.2, forward strand.
ACGCTGCGCTAAAGTGAATGTCAAAAAAACGCTGCGCTAAAGTGAATGTCAAAAAAACAGTCAGATAGTTCAGTCAAACTTTAATAATATATTGAAAACCAGCGTTCTAACAACTCTGTCCCAAAATGTACGCAAATGTGCAATCACAAACATAGTAAAATTCAAAATGGTGTAGAGCAATAGTAACATAATGTTGCTCGAACGTTAATGTCACAACACACAAAATAAACATAGCGCTCACCTTCTGAAGTTATTCTTCATTCGTAAATCCTTCGAATTCTTCGTCTTCGGTGTCCGAATTGAAAAGTTGCGCAAGCGTGGTATCCAAAATGGCCGGTTCCGTCTCGTAGAAGTCATCGGGAGTCAGTGTCGCTGTTGTTCTGTGAATCCTGCCTTCCGGAAAGCTCGGACCACAGTTGTGACCGAAATATCTGCCCAAGCATTTACGATCCACTGGCAAATGTTGGCGTATGTCGTCCGAGGCTGTCTGCCCGTCTTAGTGAAGGTGTGTTCGCCTTCGGAGCTGTGTGAAAAAAGCCACCCGGCCTCTTCGCGTAAACTTCCCTTAACCACTCGCTCATCTTTTCTTCATCCATCCATCCCTTCGAGTTAGCTTTTATGATGACGCCGGCTGGAAAGGTCTCTTTTGGCAAGGTCTTCCTTTTGAATATCACCATGAGTGGAAGTTAGCATGGCAAGCTAGAACCACAGTGAAGGATGACTTCTCATTCCCTGTTGCGCGAATATTCACCGTACGTGCTCCCGTTCCACAGTGCGGTTCAGTTGCTGTGAAATACGGTAGTAATCCGTGTGCGGATGGAGAGATTGCGTCTTTTTATGAACCGGATCGCTTAGTAGGAGCCATTTTGTGGTCTTTACAGATGTAAACAGGAAATGAAACGTACGGTGATATCCGCGCGTTTTTTCTTCTTCTTCCGGGGGCGGGTGAAGCGCTTCCTGTTCTATGGGGGCGGGTGAAGCGCTTCCTGTTCTATGGGGGCGGGTGCTTTCCTTGGCGGTTGCTTGCGTAGAAGAAGAAGCGCTTCCTGTTCTACCGGGAAAAAAGATGGCGGCTGTTTACCGTAGTTGCGAGATCGAAACTTTATGAAAATTAATCGTAATAAAGCGCACCGGGTTATAAGGCGCACTGTTAGCTTTTGAGAAAATTTGTGGTTTTTAGGTGCGCCTTATAGTGCGGAAAATACGGTATATATATGTATGTATATATATATGTATATGTATATATGTATATGTATATATATATGTATATATATGTGTGTGTATATATATATATATATATATATATATATATATATATATATATATATATATATATATATATATATATATATATATATATATATATATATATATATATATATATATATATATATATATATATATGCTGTCCAATTTTGGTGTATTTAAGATCCTCATAAATCACAAAAATTTGAAGTCAAACCACGGAGGCACGGCAGAGATATACATAAGACAATTTTACCCGCCACCTTACTTGCTCCAAACGAGCCGCTTGGAAGTTCCTTATTTTTCTTTATCGTCTTGTTGTAGGGCATACTCTGCACTTGCCATTTCTAAAAAAAAAAAAAAGTAGCGTATAGTTCTAACATATGTCAGTAGGCCCAGTATGGAAGCGCTAAAAACTGAAAAATGGCTGACAGGGGGAACATGCAGTCAAAATGGAGGCACTTAACGTATGGTGTGTTCCACTTGTACAGGGAAGTCGGAATTTCCGAGTTCTTCGTATGAATTTTAACTGGAACGCTCCTCGAGGTCGGATTTCCGACTCGGAAAGTCGGACAGTTCACACCCCCCACAAGTTTGTTTCAAATACGGCTGCTCTGAATGCAAACAATGATACCCGCTTCTATATCCGTTATTAGCACTTCCAATTAGTTTTTGTTGCATTAATTTAGCCATATACAATGTATTGTTGTAGGTTTATATACTGTAACCTCATAAACCCGCGATCGATATATCGCGGGTTTGACTCTGTGCGATATAGAAAATTACTATATCGTAGGGGTGTAACGGTACACAAAAATTTCGGTTCGGTACGTACCTCGATTTAAAGGTCACGGTTCGGTTCATTTTCGGTACAGTAAGAAAACAACAAAATATAAATTGTTGGGGTATTTATTTACCAAATTTGCAAAATCTTCCACCAAAAATATTTTTCTTGGTGGAATATTTGATGTGAAGTAATCGGAACCTTGGATAGGTCAATAATTCATGATAACATTGATTTTGATTCAATATTATGTTTTGAGCAATGACAGTTTGAAAGAAAAAAAACAGCTTTGTTTTATTAGTCAACATTGCAACTTTTTCTAAATTACATTTAACCTTTAAGCTTTTTTATTTCACTTTTGTTATGTTTTTGTTTATTTTAATAGTATTTTTAGAATGTGCCGTGGGCCTTTAAAACATTAGCTGTGGGCTGCAAATGGCCTCCGGGGCACACTTTTGACACCCCTGCTATAGATAATAAAAAATTAAATCTGATAAATCTATGAATAAAAAGCAGAGCCTGACGACGCACGCGCGTTTAAAACAACTCTCTCGCTCGCGCTCTCTCTGTCTCTCCCCCTCCCTCACGAATGCTGCTGCACACCTTCACAATTTGTTTTGTTTTTAACCTTCTTAACTCTGAACGTACATTGTTAATACACGCAACCATAACTCGAGGTGCCGGACATTTGAGGTGTTTGGGGGGCACCGCACGGGCGGCCCCGCAGGAGGGCGTGTCCGGTGAAAGGAGGACGTGTGGTCCGGACCTGGCCCGGACATGTCCTCTTTTGCGGGCATGCTAGCAGCTAACGGGCTACGATAGACTGGCCGTGCGTCCTCTTTTCGCCGGGCGTGTCCTCTTTTGCGGAGCTGTCGGGGCGGAGTTTCTTGGGTGCCTCAAATGTCCGGCATTTTGAGTATTGTTTACACAACGTGCAGTACGCTACTTAATATGTCCGTGTGGAAGCTCGTTCGGTACACCTCCGTACCGAACCAGAACCCCCGTACCGAAACGGTTTGATAAAATACCCGTACCGCTACACCCCTACTATATCGTGATATTCAAGTATACGTTCTCACGCAATTGCTTTTAGCTGCGGGCATTACACTTAAAGCGTTTCTCACTCGTTCTTGTCTCTCCTTCTCACAGAAACATAAAACAAGCGCACCTTCTTACATAAGTCACATACTGTCGCGCGTGCAACGTCATACGCTCTCGCGGAGCAGAGAGGCAGAGACATGGCTAACGTTAGCTGTGATGCTAGCGGTGCGGTGTGAGTGGTAAATACGAGAGAAAGTAGGTGCGAATCTGGTAACAAATGGAGGAATAATTAATTCCCAAGAAAAACAGCAGGGGGTCCATCGTCTAGCGGTGGCTTGGCTTCACGCGGGAAGATGTTGAACAGAATACCGTAATATGTCTAGTATGCGGCAAAAGCGTTGCTACAAAAAGTAGCACCACTGCTAATGTGTAGCATCATTTGAAAAGTCACCCGCTAGAGAATAAGGAGTGCTTGAAACTCCGCATGTCAACATCTCCGTTCGGTACCACACCCACAAAATGGCCAAGCAACCATTTCCAGATCAACACCGTATGAAAAAAATAGTCTACAACAGAAGGAGATAACGTCCGCAGTAACCTACCACATAGCGAAGGACATACACTCTTTGATTTCCTATTATGCAGCTCATTTTTATTTGACAGTTATTGAAATATATTGTATGACATCATGCAAAAAAGTGCACTTTATTTGTTTTTAACTATTGTCGTGGCGTTCTGAACAAAAAGTGCACTTTAATTTAGTGTTGTTTTGATATGTCATCTTAGTGACATCATGCACAAAAGTGCACTAATAGCTTTTTTTTAAAATGTCTGACAATATTGCACTTTATGTTTTGAAATGACATGAATGTTTGTGCCACTGCTTAATAACTGTTTAATAAATACAGTTTTGGTAAATTGACTTAGTTGTGATTTCCCTCTCTGCATAAAAGTTTAAAATGAGCATATATTAATGCAGTATGAACAAGAATGTTTTAATGTAGACACATACAATCCTCATACTGCTGTGATTATATGCATCAAGTGTTAATTCAAGGCTAAAGCAAAATATTGAGATACTGTATATATCGTGTATCAAGACATGGCCTAAAAATATTGAGATATTAATAAAAGGCCATATCGCCCAGCCCTACCTCACAGTAGTGTAAACTACATATATTTTATGTGGTATGTACGTTGTACATCGCTAGCAATAGCATCTGTGTTTTCTCTTCATCCACCATATTTGAAGGTTGCAAAAAGAGTGCATATGTTCCCATAAGTTGTTTGTATTCAGACGCAAAAATATATTTCATGGATGTGGCTATCTTGAGTTCCAACATAACTGGAACGCTCATAACTCAGCTGTGACATAATTTCCAGCTCTGACTTCCCAGGTAAATGGAACGCAGCATAAGACCACCAACAAAACGGCGCATCTGTAAGAGACGGTCAAAAAGCGCCTTGAAGACGGTCTATAAAACATAATCTATGCAAAAATTTGTCCAAAGAACCACCATCACAAGAAAGTGTTTTAAATGTTAAAAAAGTCATAATACAAGCATTTTAAATAAAAACAATTTTCTGCTTGCAATAACCATTAATTTTTTGTAATACACTTCATCAACATTACATTTGCACTTAAAATATGTAAATGTATTGAACATAGGGTTGTACGGTATACCGGTATTAGTATAGTACCGCGATACTAACAAATCATATTCGGTACTATACCGCCTCTGATATTTTGGTACCGGTACCAACATATTTGTATCTGGACAACATTAATTGAACATTAAAAAAAAAAAATGTTCAACTGTTCGTCACCACACAGATCACAGAAACTACGCACCGCCACTCATGTACTCTATATTGGAGTGGCTGTGCAGAAACTATGGCCGCCTAATCAAAGTTACAAGAACTGCGTGTGCGGTCCGGAATTTTTTATTTTTTTAGTTACAGTATACTCAAAGAATTATTCGATGCAACATCAAGTAAATTTAAAAAAATGTTCTAATCAAATTAATAGCCCAATAGTTGTGCTTGTTAGTCCTCTAAATGGTGTGTGGTGATTTGGCTAAACACCCTTAAGTTAAAGTTAGTATTACACAGAGGGAGATATTTTAAATCCATCTGACTTATAAAGTCGGCCTTCTGGGTTTAGTAACAAGCAACAAAGTACGGGTACATGTTTTGACAAACATTCACCTTTTTATTTTCATCAATTCAAGAGTCAACGCATTAGCTTACACAAGTCCTTCTCAAATAGTGGTGCAGGCCCTCCAGGCCAGGGTGTGTGAGCTCGGGGAACATGCTTTTTTCGCCGTACCAGTATATGATGAAGCATATATAGCACTTGGCTTCACCAGGGAGACGAGGAAAGACCGGTTTGTAGTTTAATTTTGTCTAGCTTACTCCCAGAAAATGTGACATAGTACGCCGACTGGTACATCAACAAAAGTATCCTGACAGGTAGGATGGTAGAGGTCAGATGCTTTAAAGTACCAGTAGAGTGGAAAAACAAGTTGCCTCTTTATTGAAGCTACTATCATATATATCTGTTGTATGACACTGAAAGACTTCCTAAATGTTCAAGTAAATGGATATGATCATAATAGTATCAATCTCGCAAGAGATTCCTGAGCCAATTTGAGAGATAATGAGTAAACCAGTCACGTCATCGTGTGACATATATGTGGGAACCATAGATCCCTTCATCACCAACAATGCAATTCATGCAAACTTTGTGAGAGACTTTGGGAAAAATTATGATCCATGAACTTATATTGTTGATCCTGAATATAAGAAAAATGCTCGAGGAGTATTAGAAGTCCGCTAAACAGATTCAGCTTAAGTGAAACACTAAGCATCATGTAGCAGTATTGCTAAGTGCTAAACAAGAAATACAAACTCCAAAAATAATTAAATAGCTTACTGTACAATGCTTGCTCTTACTTTGATAACGACTGATAGGATGTCCATATCTTCCCGTTTATATAAAGCATTAATCATGATGCACACGAAGGGTTAACAAGGAAAAGTCTCCCTGCAGACACGGTCTTCGGTTGTGTGTGTTTGTCTTCATTTCCGGGTAGAAACTGAATGTCACAGATGAACAACTTCTAGATTTATGGCTAAATCCTCCTAATATCCAAATGAGAGGCATGGTTAATAATCTAGAAATACTTTGACGAGCCGTGACGCGATGATGCAGGAGCAGCAGGACACCACGGCTAGCCTACAGTAAAGCAGCAGAAGGCTACTCAGCTGTGTGTAATCAATCCGCCTATAAAAAAAAAGTGTCTGTCTGCATTAGCGCTTATAATAACATCACTAATATTTGGTAAATATTCAGGTCCCGATATGTATAAAGAGTATTGTTGGTGGGTTTAGGATGCTTATTTAGAGGGTTTTGTGGGCGGAATAGAGAGCCCCCATTTGACTACATTGTTAGCGGTCTTATTTATTTATTTACGACTTAGAATGCATTAAAAAAAAGAAAAACATGTTCATGTCTTATATAGGGATTGTGAATGATAGACAGCACATCTCTGTCTAATTTTTGCATATTTCCAGTATGACTGATTTGATATTATGGTCAGAGTGCAGAAGTGTTCCAGAATTTGTGCCATTTTGTGATGTTTAGACGGTATTTTCACATACTTTGGGGATTGTAAATACAATTGGATATGGTTTAATGGATAGAATTAAACAAAACTAAGCATATAAAGTCAACTTCTATTTCCACTTTACTGGTAGTTTAAACTGAGTCAATCTATACTGCTTGGTAGAAACAAGGCTTTTTAGACCTTTTTCCTTTGGTTTAATAAAAATGCTGCCTACAGTTTACACTCTTGACTCAGTCCAACACCTGGTTCACAGCATCTGTGAGGAAACTGATTTAATTCTGCAGGAGAAGGAACATAATTTAATTGCTGAATATAAATGCATACAGCTTTCAGTGCTGCATGCCTGAAGAGGGAAATGCATGCATTACAGTATCTCTTCACTGCAGGGAGGGTCAAAGCCTTCCAATTAAGACTCATTTCATGTGTCAGGCAGTTCAGCCGTGCTGCAGACAAACAAGTACTGCCCAGGGTGCAGCGGAATGAATAGAGTCCCTTCCATTTCATCACAAGAGGGGGGCCAATGGCCGCTGCGTACCCCATATGTGCCAGTGTTGTGTAGCCGGCCGGGAAAGACAAGAGAAGACTCTCTCCATCCCACATGACGGATCTACAAGTCTATTCATCCCGCAGATACATTGGGGAAAAGTGTATATATAAATCAAACGATTCAGTAGTTTGTTAAAGCACAGAGATGTATTTCTACATGGGCCGTAAGGGAGTGTCAAGAGTTCAAAGCCTTTAGTAAAACAATTCAGCTAAACAGGCCATCAATTAATGTGTTCTTTACACTAAGGGCTTACTGGAAGTAACCTCACTAATGAGTCCAAAACAAAGTACACACCCACAAATGTCCCTTTTTAAATGGTGGCTTATACACCCACTCACTCACTTGTGCACACAATAAACTACACTATAAACCTAGTTCTGATTCGTTCAATTCTATTGTGTTATGTGTGTGTGTGTATGTATATATATATATATATATATATATATATATATATATATATATATATATATATATATATATATATACAAACAAAAAGGGCTGTATACACATTGGAAGGTTTTAAGGATGACTGAAGGCATGTGATCATATACCCATTTGCAACAGTCACGGACATTCAAATGCAGCACTACTGCAAAAGGACACATGACAGGCAGCTTGAACCTTATTTTGTGAACCAAAAATACTTTGTCTTCTTGTTGGTACAGGCTCAATAATAACATGTAATTATAGCATGGTAATTTCAAATTCTGTGCAGTACACAAACAGATATATCTAAACGAAAGAAACAAAATGTGTGTAAAAACACCAAGATCAAAAATACCCTTTTATTTCTCAACCAATACCTATGCTAGTTTTGAACAGATTTCAATTTTGCACCAAAGTAGTTCTTAACGAACAGTTAATTCATAATTAATAATACAATTAACAAGTATAAGTCTTAACTTCAACATCAAAACAGAATGCAAGTGTTTTTTTGCCTCACAAATGTTTTTGAAGTGTTAAAAAAAAGGTTAACTACCAGAAACGTAAAAACATAACCTTAAAAGTGAACTGCATATTTTTTTCTAATTTTGCGTATCGTTCACAATCCGTAGACAAGCACATGTTTTTCTTTTTTTAATGTATTCTAACTAATAAATAAATGCGTTTAAAAGTCAATTTAAAATGGAGCCTATAGGAGCCGCTCTATTCCGCCTATAAAGCGCTCTACAAAACAGACAAACACCTCCATTAAGGTTTTATGCACTAAGTATATATGTAATGTAATAACAGGCACATTCATAACATATCATATTTACGAATTTTGCTCATTTTAAATATATGACAGCACATTAGTTTAAAAAACGCATCACAATGTTTGCTTTTTCCTTCAACATCACTGATTAATACTCAATGCAGACATCATGAGAGCCAATAAACATGATAAAACATCACTTACTGTACAAAGTCTACTGTCACTAAAATGCAGACTGCTAGAATGTTCATACGGGTGCGAAACAAAGTGCAGACCAAGCGACATTGTGTCTTTCCCGACATTTCCTGGTCTCAATTGAATGCTGAAGTTGACCAACTCGTCGGATTATGTCCTCAACCCTCTACTATCAAGGTGAGAGGCATTATTTATGATCTAAACTTTTATGGCCTCCGAGGCTAGAAATCAGCTACAGCCGATGAAGTCAATATAGCCACATAAGCTAGTTACCTCTCTGTGATTACGGCACCGCTATAAATGGTTTGTCAGTGTTAGCGTTTCGAATAACAATAGCACTAATACTTGGTTAATATTTACAAAACGTAAATGGAGTGTTGTTGGCGCTTTTTGGAAGGTTAAGAAGCATTTATGAGCAGAATAAAGGACCTCCATTGGCTCCATTGTAACAGACTTTGTTTTATGTTTATTCATGAGCTAGAATGCATTGGAGAGAAAAAAAAATTGTCGTTTTGTCTCTCATAATGATTGTGAACGGTAGGCTAAAATTCCCCCTCAAAAAGTGCCCCTTTAACATTGACAAGACCACTTGAATGGTAAGATCTCCAGTGAGTTTTCGCAACATAAGTTGACGCCTTGCTTGACAGTGGTTTAAATTCATAAGTCCTGTGAGCCTTTATATAAATGTTTCAACAAAATGTTTTATTTATTTTTGTACAGCTAGAGGGTCTTTTGATTAGAGGTTCCAATGTGGTAGTAGTGTTTCGAAATAATTTTCTTAATACAACGGTTTTGAAAGTGTGCAGATGGCCAAAAAACAGCAGCAGCTTTGGAAAAACACCCTACTTTTTTAAAACCTGTTAAGCTAACTTCAGCTATGTTTTTGTTTTTTTAGTTCCTATGATACGACAGTAAACTCACAGTCACATGTGCTACAAACCTATAACTTGATAAACTTCCAAATAATATTCTGGCGTCTGTGTTTTAGAACAATAGTGTTAAAAGTATCAATTCAGATAATCATAGTCCTTTAATTTTCCTTCACAAGTCTTTCATGCCAAAAAGCAATTCTTCAATTTAGTTGTAGCTTATTTGGTTCAGTGGAAAAACTATATATATCAGCGTTTAGTCAAGCTTGACACCAGCACATAGTTTAGTGTCTTTTGCCTTGTGAGGAAGTAAAGCAATCAGTACAGTCACTAAACATATTATTGGTATGATAGATTCTGTTGTTGTAAGACTCTGTTGACGAGATAAGCTCCCGCCCCCCAAACAAGAATGGCAAAAAAGAAGAACACCCTCATGACCCAAAGTCAAATGTTTTGGCTAAGGAGAGAGAGCATGTTTGGTAGGAAATATCTTGTTTGCATGTTTCACAGAGTTTTACAGCGCGACCACCACCTTTTCCTCCAGTCTTTAAACACTGTATACTCTTCTAATTATCATCAGGACATTCCAAAGACTGATTCTTGTTCAAGTGCAACAACAACTTTAGCCACTGAACAGACCGAACTGTACAACAGGCAATGCAGGACACACGTATGTCCTGTATGGACACACGTATGTCCTGTATGGACACAAGGGCCCAGGCTTTAAGTCCTTGACCGCATGTCAGCAGAACATATAGCCTAAGTAACCTTCTTAATGCATTGTGCTGCCTACACACACCACTGTAAGCCATGGTCACAATGTACACAGGGCACTGTGTGTGTTGAGAGGAGGGGGTAGCTGATCATGAGGCATGGACATAGGCCTTAAATTAACCTCCAGGCCCCACTTTGTAGTCCATAGTGATCAGTTAAGCATGTCACACTGATCAGTTTACTTGTCTTGGACCACTGCAGTGGCCTAAATCAACACATAAGTGCAAGTATGTCTGCTGATATATTTGTCAGCTGCACCACACAGATGTTTGGTCATAAAATGATAGGTTGCAAAGCAAAAAAGGGAGCACAGCTGCAAAAGTTTTTATAACAGTTCCCTCCTTGTCACATTGAATCAAGCATCTGAAAAGGAGGAGGGGGTCAATTTAAATGCAACATGGCAGCGTCCTTCCCACCAGCTCCTGTAGATTTACCAATGTTAGACATCATTTTTGAAAGTATAAAAAGGGATTAAATAAACAAAACGTCTGTCACGGTTACAGCTTCAGCAAATGTTGGAAGCAATGCGAGTGGTATACCCTCTTCCTTCATCACCTTTACAAGTATAAACTAATTAACACTGGTGTATACCAACATGTAAAATGTATTTCACATTTACTCACTGTCACACCTTCCACAGCACAATTCAATTAGCTCTTCCCATTTGTAGACTGGCTTACAGATGAAGCCAATTGTGAGTGGGTGGAACCCGACTGGTGTACATTTCAAATGATCCACAGGTAAAATGTTTTAGCAACAGACAAGGCTAAATAAACACATTCAGTGATCGATGCAATAAATAGCTATCAAGTGGGCTTAGCAAAAATATGTTACACATGGGTTGCCTTTTTATCTAACTGCTGGAGTAATTTCACACAAAAAATCTAATTCATGACCTATTTTAGACCCTTTAAAACCTGAGCTTGGCCACCACAGGTATGATGCACCTGGTTGTGTGTGCAAGACACTGAAACTGAAAAATCTACATAAATATTTGAAAGCAAAAAACAGGTATGTTGGTTACACTAAAGAGGAGCCAGGCAGTCACTTAACATAACTAACATTCCTATGCCTTATTATCTCTATGCCCCTTGGTACTTTTAAACAACACTAATCACCTGAGAAAACTGTGGACCAACCCAAAATGAGGTGGATTGTTTTGGGTTCTAAATGAAATCTAAATCGACGAGAATGGCGAGTTAAAAGCTGTTTGGGTGGTAAATTAGAGATGGTCGATGTAAGGCAGCATCCCAAGCCTGAATGAAATGCTCTCAATACAGCGGTGTTTTTCAACCTTTTTTGAGGCAAGGCACATTTTTTTCATTTAAAAATATGGAGGGACACCACCAGCAGAAAACGTTAAAAATGAAACTCCACCAGGTCCTTGTGCCTTATTTTGAGTTTGTAGATGTTTTCCTGTGTGTAGTGCTTTAGTTATTGTCTTGCACTGTTATTTTGGTGTTTTCCTGTAGCAGTTTCATGTCTTCCTTTGAGTACTATTCCCCGCATCTGCTTTGTGTTAGCAAGCAAGGCTATTTAAGTTGTTGCTATCCTTCTTTGTGCGGACATAGTTGCTTTCCATCTCATGTACGGATGTACTTTGTGGACGCCGTCTCTGCTGCGGACTCTGCTAGTTTTTGCTGTCGTCCAGCATTCCGTTTCTGTTTACTTTGCAGCCAGTTCAGTTTTACAGTCGTTTTGCATAGCCATCCCTATGCTTCATTGCCTTTTCCTTTCCCTTTTGTTAATTTTTGGTTTAAGCGTTACATACCTTTTTATCTGCACGCTGTGGGTCTGCATATTTAACCTGACTCTCGCCAGATCCTTGTAGTTCGTTGAGCTCCACACAATGATCTGGGACTTCTCAATAGGAGAAGTATTTCAGAAGGCGGGGCCTTCCAAAAAAATTATTGTATGTGATTGGATAAACCACTTGTCCATTATCTTGAATGACATGCTACTTTAACCACTCACATCGAAATCAACCCGTGACGCTGATGAGAGCGACGCTGGGAAATCCAAAACAGAACAGTCGACATATTGCATAACGACAGAGCGAAAAGTTAGAGAATTTTACTGAAACACCGCAGCAATACATTCGACAAAACAGTTGGAATAGCAGAATCAATGTCAGCACACGACTCCCGCCTGGCGATCCTGATTGGTTCATTATTTTTTCCTATCTTGACGGAGTTTGCATGTCGAGCCCAGATCCTTGTGTGGAGTTCAGCGTACTACAAAGATCTGGCGAGTCAGGTTACTGCATATTGGGATCACAACAAACGATCCTCGTCTCACCCGACACATTCCGACTTTTACAAAGCAATCAACTACCTGCTGCCACCTACTGACATGGAGTATTACGTGGTTACCCTGCCGAGCTCTACACAGCACATACACTAAGGAACGGCACATTATTTGCAGATTATAATTATTGATTTGCAAAAAATATTTTTTGGACCAATTAGGTGAAGTTGCATCATTTCCCACGGCACACCAGCCAATATCTCACGCCACACTAGTGTGCCGCGGCACACAGTGGTTGAAAAACACTGCAATACAGCGTTGCATTGGTACAATTACCAGTCCGTGCAGTTAAATCGCCATAATTGCCCCCATGTGGTACAAATGGTGGATTAGCCTGAATATAAACGCACCACAATACAGTATCTGTAGCATCCGTTTGGTGAGTATCGTAATTGCGTACAGTGAGTAAAATCCACATAATTTACCAGATTATGATTTTTTTATTTTATTTTTAAAACACCTAGAGCCGACGATCAGATTGTTAGTGTGAATGTAAAATGTAGACAATCCTCTATTGGTGACAATGGAAATAAGGAAAGTAAATTAGATGTTTTTTAGCGTTTAAACTCTGCTTTGATGATTTTCTGCTCTAACCTGGCTCGGAGAGAGGACACAGTTGCTAACTAACCACCGCAGTATTTGCAAACAATTACTCTTTCTTTAGTACCACGGTCGATAAGGTGTTCATTTTAAAAAAAAAACACGCGGCATGAAGACACAATTAACACCAGGGTAGTCTTTTATTTATTCTGGTGCGCCGTGGTGGGGGCGAAAAAACAACACACTCAACGAAGCAAGCGGAAATATAAAAAAAACACCCTCACAAAAGCAGACGTTTACAAGCAAAGCGACACATAAGTGTAAGGATGAATGTATTTTTTTGAAATACCTTGTTACATCGGCAGGGTGGTTCTCAAGCGTTCTTTACCATCCTCTTGCTCATCTCACAGCCTTCGGGACGCCATGTTGAAAGCTTATGACGTTACGCTTCCTCACCCCTGACCCACATTTGAATAGGAACCAGCCCCGGAGTGCAGCAAGAGGGAGAAACAGCCTACTGTGGGAGGGTTTTGGACACTTTCTTAGCCCAGGAACCCCCTTTTCCTCCCTGCTTGCAGCGGTACCTGGAAAAGATTAAACTAAAATCTTGTTTTAAGGTCTATTTTTTTTTTTTTTTTTTTTACAGAAGAATGCGGGTAGACGTCACAAAGCAGGTTTCAGGGGTAGCGTGGAAATCGACTTCCTTGTTTTCTTCTTCGTGTTTATTTGGTAAACAACGTTTACCAAATAAACACGAAGAAAAAAACAATAATTTAAAGTTAGTATTATACGCGGATGATACAACAGCGTTTTGTTCGGGAGAGAACACACAGAAGCTAATACAAATAACAGAATAAATGAACGAATTAAAAAGATGGTTGGACATTGATTGATTGATTGATTGATTGATTGATTGATTGATTGATTGAAACTGTTATTAGTAGATTGCACAGTACAGTACATATTCCGTACAATTGACCACTAAATGGTAACACCTGAATAAGTTATTCAACTTGTTGAAGTCGTGGTCCACGTCAATCAATTCATGGACAAAAACAGACTATCTTTGAATCTCAGTAAAACTAAATGAATGCTATTTGGGAACAGTATAAGAGAAAGTCAAACACAAATACAAATAGACGGAATAGACATGGAAAGAGAAAATGAAACCAAATGTCTAGGTATAATGATTGATGTTAAACTGAACTGGAAATCTCATGTAAAAAAAAAATATACAACATAAAGTAGCAAGAAACACGTCAATAATGAATAAAGCAAAACATGTTTGTGTACCCCGCCTTCCACCCGAATGCAGCTGAGATAGGCTCCAGTACCCCCGTGACCCCAAAAGGGACAAGCGGTAGAAAATGGATGGATGGATGTTCTAGACCAAAAATCACTTCATATTCTCTACTGCTCGCTAGTGTTACCATATCTGAGTTATAGTGCAGAAATATGGGGAAATAACTACAAAAGTACACTTCATTCATTAACAGGGCTACAAAAAAGATCAGTTAGAATAATACATAATGTTGAATGTAGAAAACATACAAACCCTTTATTTATTGAATCAAAAATACTGAAATTCCACGACATAGTGAATTTGCAAACAGCTAAAATTATGCACAAAGCAAACTTTAACCTGCTAAAACATTTGTATGCACGTACAACACTTAAGACCTTCAGTATATCAGTATGTGGAATTGAATTATGGAATGGATTTAGCAAAGAAATCAAACAATGTACTAATATGATCCACTTCAAGAAACTCTTCAAACTTACATTGTTGACAAAGTACAAAGAAGAAGAACTATGATAAACACCAGCAAAAATAAGAACTATGTTGTTGTTTAATTAGGCCGACGCACTAAAAAAGGACTCTATATCATTTCCATCACTGTTGTAGTATTTCACTAGAGGAAAAGGTTTTGCCTCTAGGCCAGATATGACGCGGGTAAATAAAAAAAATGTCGGTCGAGGGTTCAGAAAGTGGGCACCAGATGTGCGGAAGTGGCTCCTCCTCTTAGCAGTGAGCTATGACAGTGAGGGGCCCCAACTCGCCTGCACAAGGCCACTAGTTTCAATCAATGATAAATCTCTGGTGGTAACTCTTTTTGTCAACATTTCGTCGATTACAAGTCGTTAAAATAAGAATCATTGCACATGTTATAAGCTACACTGCTTTCTACTTTGCTTTATAGGATGTATGGCGATGTGCCAAAGCACTCTGTTGACACCTTATGGTCGTATAAAGAACTGCAGCCTCTGCAGGTAAGCTTGACCCAAACGGAAATAACAGTTCTTGAACATGTTTTTATTTCATGTACTGCAATGTGTTTATTTAACAAAAATATTAGTCCATTATTACAATAAAAAAAAGCCCAATTCAAAATTCAAAATAAATGAACATCTGACAAAGCATCCATATAAGGCAGGGGTGTCCATAGTTTTTCCACTGAGGGACGTAAATTGAAAAATTAAAGCATGCGGGGGCCATTTTGATATTTTTCATTTCAAACCATAACAAAATATATGGATTTATTTGTTTTTACCTTTAGGGCTCCCGATGACCATAAAGGGTCTCAGTCATTAAAATGTTAAAAATAAGTAAAATAATTATTTTTTATAATTATTTAACGCTTACAGTACATCTCTATATCAACTTCAGGTTGATATGAAGTATAAAAAAAATAAAAAAATAAAAATGGTTTTATGCCTTTTTTGTCAAAGACAACTTTGTTTTTTATAGTAAAACTGAAATATGCAGTATTTAGTAATTAGAACCATAACAGATCAATAGTGCAGTACACCATTGATTTTAATTCACTATTATTTTTTGAGTAATCACAGTGTAAAGATAAATACAATCCCACTAAATATCTTTGGGGTCCAAAAGGTGCCCCACTCATAAAGTGATACATTTTTATTAGTTGTTTTTTTTTTAACTTTCAACACTTACGAGATCAACTTCAGATATGTCTGTCGTTTTTGCTTTTAAACTACTATTTTGTTTGTTTTATGGTCTTTTGTCAAATAAAAATTTGATGTTTTTATATGGCAACCACACAATATATGCAATATTTTTATTAATTATAACATTAATTTTTTTTATTTTTTTTTTTTTTTTTAGCAACGGCAACAAAAAACAGCTTGCATGACAGCTTTGTGTCAACATTGCAACTTTTTCTCGTTAGATTTCACCTCATTCCACTTTTTTAAATGTTTTTTAAAATTTTTGCAATAGCATTTCCAGAATGTGTGGCGGGCCGGTAAGCAATTAGCTGCGGGCCGCAAATGGCCCCTGGGCCGCACTTTGGACACCCCTGATATAAGACATACTCAGTATGCCAGTTAGTATTTTTATTTAACAGAATACGTGAAGCAGAAAAACGTTATGTTAAGACAGAGTAGGCACAGTGTAATAAATGTTAATGTGTTGCCCTCGCAATCAAGACATTCAGGTGTGAATTTTTGTTGGACCATCTCTGTGTGGAGTTTAGGATTTCTCCAGGTACTATCTTGCTCCCTCCCATATCTCCAACACATGCATTGCACACTCTAAATGACCCATGTGAATGGTTGTTTGTGTATAGGTGTGACTGACTTGTGACCCGTCAAGGGCGTACGCCCGCCTCTCAAACAAAGTCACTAACAATAGAATTGTTAAGACAGAAAAACATGTTATTATACATATGTGTAACCATTCACTGGATAAAACCTAATTCATGGAAATGAGCTCATATATGCTAAAATGCTTGTGAAACTTTAAAAGTCATAACACGGTACAAAGTCTGTACTATATTACATTGAAATCCAGGAATTATTCTGCATCCGGGAGTTTAGTTGGGGGCGAGTTTCCTGTTCAGAAAGAGGAAAAAAGCAATTACTGACATTTCATTATAGTCACTTAAACATAATTAACATAGTATACCTGTGTCCATAGAATTATAACACAATTAGGTACACTAATCCAGCACGTCAGCTACATCAACAATCTGGTCGTTGTAATGGTAATCATTTTCACTTTTGCCTAATGCTGTCAGATTGTTTTTGATTTAACAACAATGCATCACACTGAGAGCTGTTTTTAATAGTTGCCCCCATAATGTAATCAGAATGTTTGACAAACCTAAGCAGTGCGTTTCTACACTATTGCAAACTACAACCACAATTCATATATTGTGTATATTTGTATGTTTACTATGGTACATTATTTATTTATTATTTATCTGTTTACTGTTCTGTTACAGAGAACAAGGAAATTGGATAAAATTGTTATGGTATGAAACGAGGTAGGATTAAATAAGCTTTGCTTCTTTCTACTACTTTTTGGACGTGCTGTAATAAAACGACTGGAACTGTGTGATGCATAACATTGTATTGTATGCATGTTCAAAATAAACTGAAACTGAACTGAACAATTCTAAACACATTGTTAAATCAACGGCTAGATCAAAATTGAGCATTTTTGTTGCAGTTTGTGCAGGTGTATAATGCGAATGCTGTTAAAATAAAAAAAAAAGATGCAGACAATCTTTGATGCACACAGAGCCAGTGTGCCTCTTCTTACCTCCTTCTGCTGCAGCAGGGTCTCCACACTCGTGTGAACAGCGTGTCCTTGAGTGGGGCGCACCCCTTAATGTACAGCACCGGGGTCAGGGCCGCGTTGACCCTGGGCAAAATGCGAATTGGGTCGGTGCCTTCATTCCTAAAGGTGAAACACCTGATAGTAGAGAAGCTACATGCCAGTACGTGACAGAAAATGGGCATCCAAGTGCCCAGGTAGAAGGCTGCCACCACCAGAATGAGGTTGACGGAGGCTCGCTTTCCGTCCCTCTCTCTGATACCCTGCTGCCTTCTCAGCTGCACCCTGGCAATGATGAACAAGCGGATGTTGAGCCCGATCATGATAACAATGGTGAATATGTTGCCGACAAGGGTGCCTAAGCTGGTGACTTGTCTGGCCGTCCCTTTGGTGACTACGTTGTGCACGGCGACGATGAAGAAGGCATAGAGCCAGTAGGTGCAGATAACCAGCAAGGTTCTGTTCAGGCTCATACGCTGCGAGTACTTAAGGGGCGACACCACGGCATGGTAGCGGTCTGCCTGAGCGGCCAGGATGGCCATGTACGACAAGCCCAGGAAGGTGTGGACGATGTAGTAAGTCCAGGTGGGGGAACCGAGCTTGTCATTAATATCGAACACCCCCACATAATAGTAGGACACGCCGGTGCACACGTCACTCAAGCAGGTGCTCAGCATGTACATGAAACGGTTCTCAGAGCGCAAGCTTCGGTTGAGGAGAATGGCCACCAGCACGGACAAGTTGAGGAAGATGATGGCTGTAGCCAGGAGGATGTTGAAGAGCAGCATCAGGATGTTGCCGGCGTGAGTCGGGGGCAACAAGAGGGCAAGACCCTGGCTGGTGTTAGTCATCAGAGCGGATTAGAGTCTCCCCGGCACGCATTTGGGCTATGACTCTGAACCTGTTCATGTGAAATGTGGGCGCACTATCCTGGTTTATGTAGGAAACCTGTCAGACCTTCATGGGAGGGGGTGGGAGCTTGTTTATTTGTCAGTGTAGTGATAATAGCACACGGACGCATTCCCTAATGGGGATAAGGAGACACTTGTTTGTTTGCGTCATGTCAAGATCCAGTGTGTTGAACGTGTTATACTGTATGCTCAATGTTTGAGGGGAACTGCACTTTTTGGGGAATTGTCCCTATCATTCACAATCCTTAAGGGGGACGAGAAGATAAAAGGTTTTTGTTGAATTTTTAATTCTAACTTGCAATAATCTGCTCGTTCTCGCTGGCTAGCAATGCAGCTAATGGGAGCAATCAATTCTGCCTCTCAATCACTTAAAAATGCATCTAAAAACCGGCAACAATACTTCACTTATGAATAAAATTAAGAAATGAGTTTATTTCGGTCATATAATCAACCATTTTGTGTGATCAATTTAACAGCACAGATTATACATACTAACATCCATCCATCCATCCATTTTCTACCGCTTGTCCCTTTTGGGGTCGCGGGGGGTGCTGGAGCCTATCTCAGCTGCATTCGGGCGGAAGGCGGGTTACACCCTGGACAAGTCGCCACCTCATCACAGGGCCAACACAGATAGAAAGACAACATTCACACTCACATTCACCAACTAGGGCCAATTTGGTGTTGCCAAACTAACAATCATACACATTCACACACAAAAATAAAATAAAAATAATGACCGAAAAAGGAATAGGCTGAAGCCAAGGCTTATATTTGCTTATCCTATACATTTACTGAAAATTAGATTGCCTGGAACTTCAACGTTCAAAAAATTAATAGGATGAAAGTAATTGTTGCTATAATTTATAATTTTCCATTATTTTACCTTTCAAGGCTTTCATAAACCTTAACAAAGAACTACATGTCTTCAACTCATGACTGAACTTGTTCCACACCATTTAACTCCTAAAACTGAAATACATTTGTATTTTATATTCGTTCTTACTTTACCTATTTCAAAAATCAATATCCCCTGTAAATTATAGTTTTCTCCTCTTAATTTAAATAACCTAAGAATACAAGCTGGAAGGCGGTTGGTCTTTACTCAAAACACAATTTTCATTGTTTTTAAAAACACAATATCTGAACATTTTAACACATTAGAACTTATGAATAATGGATTGGTAGGTTCTTAGTAGCACGCTTTGTGTATTATTCTAATTACCATTTTTTTGAAGTTTAATTACTGGGTCTATGTTTGTTTTATAAACATTTCCCCAAACTTCAACACAATATGTTAAATATGGAAAAATAAAATAATAATATAACATGTACAGACATTTCTTACTCAGCATGTGTCTTACTTTATAAAGAATAGCAATGGATTTGGATATTTTTCCCTTTATATATTCAATATGCGGTTTCCAACATAATTTATGATCAATTATTATTCCCAAGAATTTAGTTTCATATACTCTATCAATTTCCACTTGATTTAAATTTAAATTTTGCTTCACAATTTGTCCTTGCACCACTAAACACCATACATTTAGATTTGTTATCATTTAATGATAACTTATTAATATCAAACCATTTTTTTAGCTGAAGCAACTCAACCTCTACTATCCTCAACACTTCCTTCAAGTCTTCTCCTGAACAATATACATTTGTATAATCTGCAAACATAATACATTTTTATTTATTAGATACTGAACAAATATAATTCAAATAAAGTATAAATAACTTAGGTCCCAATACCGAGCCTTGTAGAACCCCCACAAGTTACTCTTCTTGGCTGTGGTTTAGTCTTATTAATTTCCACATATTGAGATCTATTTACTTTCCGTAACTTGTATAAAAACTAAGCTGTAGCAACATTGTTATTGTAAGAGCGAACACTGATGAACTGTTTTGCTAGCTTGTTAACACATTGCCAAGCTACAGTGGCCTTGTGGTGAGTGTCCGCCCTAAAACTGGAAGGTCGTGAGTTCAAACCCTGGCCGAGTCATACCGAAGACTATAAAATGGGACCCATTGTCTCCCTGCTTGGCACTCAGCATCAAGGGTTGGAATTGGGGGTTAAATCACCAAATGATTCCCGAGCGCGGCCACCGCTGCTGCTCACTGTAGTTGTATGGCGATGTGCTGCATGTATCATGATCCATATTAAAGTGACTTACTCGATGGACAGTTGTCCGTTTGGTGAAGCTGGCCGGGGACGTTTCCAGTTGATTTTGGTAAGCAAGCCCTTTGTTTCGGCATAGCTTGGCTTAAAGTTCCCCATTTGCAGTGCGACAAAGTCACGCTGACCTCAATCTCTCGGTTTCCGTCTGCTCCAACGTTTCGCTCTCTCTTCGTGCTCGCTTCTGTAAGCAGCAGTTCATCCTCTGTATATTCAGCTACAAAAAGATAAGATTGTGAATCCTCATTTGTCCAAAAAATGGCATCTTTGTTTTCTACTACCAAGTCTACCATGATAAGAACACACACCCCTTTGTTTCCGGAAATTTAAGTCCCATCTTAAAACTCATTTGTATACTCTAGCCTTTAAATAGACCCCCCATTTTAGACCAGTTGATGTGCCGTTTCTTTTCTGCTCTGCCCCCCTCTCCTTCGTGGAGGGGGGGGGCACAGGTTCGGTGCCCACGGATGGAGCGCTGGCTGTCCAAAGTCGGGACCCGGGGTGGACCGCTCACCTGTGCATCGGTTGGGGATATCTCTGCGCTGCTGACCTGTCTCCGCTCGGGATGGTCTCCTGCTGGCCCCACTATGGACTGGACTCTCACTATTATGTTAGATCCACTATGGACTGGACTCTCACTATTATGTTAGATCCACTATGGACTGGACTCTCACAATATTATGCTAGATCCACTCCACGTCCATTGCACCGGTCGCCCATTAGGTTGAGTTTTTCCTTGCCCTGATTTGGGATCTGAGCCGAGGATGTCATTGTGGCTTGTGCAGCCCTTTGAGACACTCGTGATTTAGGGCTATATAAATAAACTTTGATTGATTGATTGATTGATTGAAATAGGAACACACTTTTGTTGCCGATAAGTGGAAGTGTGCTACTTCGAAAAAGGAAATGAATGTGCAGAGGAAAGAAGTTCCGGTATTGCTTAAAATTACCAAAATATGGTAAATATTCAGCCGTTAGTTTCGGCGGTAACTAGTAATCTAACGCGTTATTTTTTATATTCAGTAACTCAGTTAGCGTTACTACATGATGCGTTACTGCGTTGTTTTACGTTATTTTTTATGTAGTATCGGCTGGAAACTGAGGATCTGATCGTGTTTTATTGCATGCTTCTGATTCTTCCTCTGCGCTCTCTGTGTGTGTGTGTGTGTGTGTGGGTGTGGGAAGGGGAGGGAGGGGAGGGGGGTGCGCAATACAACGTAAACCGTTGGCCAACAAAAAAGTAACCACAGAACACTATGCGACTATACGGTATAGTGTTCTGTGGTTACTTTTTGGTTGGCCAACAAAAAAGTAACCACAGAACACTATACGACTATACGGTATAGTGTTCTGTGGTTACTTTTTGGTTGGCCAAGCGGACGTGACGACAGGCTGTCCCCACTCAGATCCGCACGGACCTGGAGGGGGCGTGCCTTAAGTCCGGCTGGAAATCGGGAGACATTTGGAGAATGGTTGTCCCAGGGAGAGGCACTGAAATTCGGGAGGGTTGGCAAGTATGAGATATTCTCACTTCTTTTCGTTTGTCGAGCACAAAGAAAATAACATTTTAGTTAAATGTAAGTTGTGTCTTGGATCAAAGATCCCGTCTACTGCCCAAAACAACAATTCAAATCTGCCTGGTTAGGCTTTGTGTATGTCACGTGTGTCTTCCTTAGGTGAAGCCAGGTTTACAGCTATGTTGTTGATTGATTGATTGATTGAAACTTTTATTAGTAGATTGCACAGTACAGTACATATTCCGTACAATTGACCACTAAATGGTAACACCCCAATAAGTTTTTCACACTTGTTTAAGTCGGGGTCCACTGATTCATGATACAGATATATACTATCAAATATATACTAACATCATAATACAGTCATCACACAAGATAATCATCAGGGCATAGACATTGAATTATTTACAATCCGGGGTGTGGGATATAGAGGAGGGGGGTTAGGTTTGGTTGGTATCAACACTTCTGTCATCAACAATCAGCATCAACAATTGAGAACAGAGAAATGGACATTGAAACAGTGTAGGTCTGACTTGGTAGGATATGTACAGCAAGTAGTGGACACAGAGAGAGAGATCAGAAAGTATAAGAAAAAATGTCTACATTTGATTATTTACAATCCGAAGAGGTATTATGTGGAAGGGAGGGTGTTAGTTTAGGGTTGTAGTTGCCTGGAGGTGTTCTTTTAGTGCGGTTTTGAAAGAGGATAGAGATGCCCTTTATTTTACACCTGTTGGGAGTGCATTCCATATTGATGTGACATAGAAAGAGAATGAGTTAAGACCTTTGTTAGCTCGGAATCTGGGTTTAACGTGGTTAGTGTTAGTGTTAGTGTTATTATGCTGTTTGTTACTTATGTATGTTATGTTGCAGCTATTTAAAAAAGTTTTGTCAATTTGTTCTGGCCTGAAATAAATTGGCCCTTTGAAACATATCTTTGTCTTTGTGTGTTGTATGTAGACCACATTGTTTGTGTGTTGTATGTAGAGCACATTGTTTGTGTGTTGTATGTAGACCACATTGTTTGTGTGTTGTATGTAGAGCACATTGTTTGTGTGTTGTATGTAGAGCACATTGTTTGTGTGTTGTATGTAGAGCACATTGCTTAGCAGAGTTCAGTGATGCAAATGCATGTCAAGTTGATCAACAGATTGTATTATTCTCCAGTGCAATAACAGTACTGAAATGAAGGCTAAAAGGGCATTAATGGGAGCTTTAAAAACAAAAAGTAGAAGAAGTAACTAAATAGTTACTTTTCACAGTAACGCATTACTTTTTGGTGTAAGTAAATGAGTTAGTAACTGAGTTACTTTTGAAATAAAGTAACTAGTAACTGTAACTAGTTACTGGTTTTCAGTAACTAACCCAACACTGTAAATATTGTACATTTAACATATTGTTTAGAACTTTTTTGTTACTAAAATGTTTGCTGGTCCTCTGCAGGCCTTGGAAGAACAAACTGCTACTACATTGTACACCAATCAGTGTACAATGTAGTAGCAGGACACTCAAAAGGTCCTGCTGCCATCTTGTGGTTTCTTGCATTGCTAAGCGCTGTGGCCTTGTCTCAACATATTGTGTCCATTTTCAGTGTTCACTGTTTAGATCAGAAGACTCAAAATCATGGAGGGCGCAGGAGGTAGAGTTAGGGTGGGACTGGGCTGCACAAAATATTTACTTCTGAATCACGTTTTAACCACATGATTACATTAGTTAACTACTTCTACCAGCATCTACAAAACCTGAAACCAGTGAAGTTGGCAAATTGTGTAAATCCTAAATATAAACAGAATACACTGATTTGCAAATCCTTTTCAACCTATATTCAATTGTACACACTGCAAAGACCAGATACATAACGTTCGAACTGGTAAAGTTTGTTATTTTTTGCAAATATTAGCTCATTTGGAATTTGATGCCTGCAACATGTTTCAAAAAAGCTGGCACAAGTGGCAAAAAAGATTGAGAAAGTTGAGGAATGCTCATCAAACACTTATTTGGAACATCCCACAGGTGAACAGGCCAATTGGGAACAGGTGGGTGCCATGATTGGGTATAAAAGCAGCTTCCATGAAATGCTCAGTCATTCACAAACAAGGATGGGGCGAGGGTCACCACTTTGTGAACAAATGCGTGAGCAAATTGACGAACAATTTAAGAACAACTTTTCTCAACAAACTTTTGTAAGGAATGTAGGGATTTCACCATCTACGGTCCATATTATCATCAAAAGGTTCTGAGAATCTGGAGAAATCACTGCACGTAAGCGGCAATGCCCGTCACCTTCGATCTCTCAGGCGCATCAAAAAGCGACATCAGTGTGTAAAGACAGATGTAACTACAGTTGGTCGCTACATCTGTAAGTGCAAGTTAAAACTCTACTATGCAAAGCGAAAGCCATTTATCAACAACACCCAGAAACACAGCTGGCTTCGCTGGGCCCGAGCTCATTTTTGATGGACTGATGCAAAGTGGAAAAGTGTTCTGTGGTCTGAAGAGTCCACGTTTCAAATTGTTTTTGAAAACTGTGGACGTCGTGTATAGGCGCAAAGTTGAAAAGCCAGCATCTGTGATGGTATGGGGGTGTATTAGTGCCCAAGGCATGGGTAACTTACACATCTGTGAAGGCACCATTAATGCTGAAAGGTACATACAGGTTTTGGAGCAACACATGTTGCCATCCAAGCAACGTCTTTTTCATGGACGCTCCTGCTTATTTTAGCAAGACAATGCCAAGCCACATTCTGCACGTATTACAACAGCGTGGCTTCGGAGTAAAATAGTGCGGGTACTAGAGTGGCCTGCCTGTAGTCCAGACCTGTCTCCCATTGAAAATGTGTGGCGCATTATGAAGCCTAAAATACCACAACTTAAGTTGTACATCAAGCAAGAATGGGAAATTCCACCTGAAAAGCTTCAAAAATGTGTCTCCTCAGTTCCCTAACATTTACTGAGTGTTGTTAAAAGGAAAGGCCATGTAACACAGTGGTAAAAATGCTCCTGTGCCAACTTTTTTGCAATGTGTTGCTGCCATTAAATTCTAGGTTAATGATTATTTGCAAAAATAAATAAAGTTTCTCAGTTCCAACATTAAATATCTTGTCTTTGCAGTCTATTCAATTGAATATAAGTTGAAAAAGGATTTGTAAATCATTGTATTCCGTTTTATTTACGATTTACACAACGTGCCAACTTCACTGGTTTTGGGTTTTGTATAGCAGGGGAGTCCAAACTATGTCTTGAAATCCATCCATTTTCTACTGCTTATCCCTTTCGGGGTTAGAGGGGGGTGCTGGAACCTATCTCAGCTGCATTCGGGTGGTAGGCGGCGTACACCCTGGACAAGTCGCCACCTCATCACAGGGCCAACACAGATAGACAGACAACATTCACACTCACATTCACACTCTAGGGCCAATTTAGTGTCGCCAATCAACCTATCCCCAGGTGCATGTCTTTGGAGGTGGGAGGAAGCCGGAGTACCTGGCGGGAACCCACGCAGTCCATTTAATAATAATCTTAAAGTTAGTCTATGGCTACATTCACACAGCAGAGTCGAATGTCCAATTGATTTTTTACAACCAATTTCGATCTTTCTATGTGGCTGTTCACATTACAAAAAAAAATGGGATTTCTAATGTGAATGCAACCTGACCTATATGCGGTCAGGTTTGCGTCATGACATCGCACGCACTGCAGTGTTTACAGAAGTAAACTTACCCTCAACTCTAGGTCTCACTACTGGTGCATTTGTGGCAATTTCAAGGTTTTGTTGCAATCAAAGTTGATATTTTCTGAAACCTAATTATTGCGCATTGAAGATTAAAAGGAAGAGGACAACTAAAAATTGGCTCTGGCAGTTTTACAGGATATTTTGCTTTGATGTCTGCATGAAGAGCATGTCTGTGGGCGAGCAGCTGGAGACAGGAGTGGTTGAACTCTTTACGTGAGATCCTGAAACATATTGTTTTCATCTGTTTCCACCGTCTATGTTGCCGAATAATTAGGACGCTTATCGCTTTTTGATGACGTTCTGGTTAGATGAATGCGACCGGAGCGTGGGAGCGTTCACATTAACGCATCGCATATAAATACGATTTATTTCCACAAATGAAAGAGGCCTTGGTGGGATATGAAAATTTGGAGTCGCAGTGTTCACACTGACATGGCTTGTTAATAACAGTCCATAAAAATGCGTTGTTGTTCAGTCTGTTAGCTATAGCTTGGATGAATTAACGCTTTAGCCAACTGAAGTGTCTCTGATCATATGCTGATAATATTGTAACACTGGAGACAAACTGGTTGTTCCTATTGGGTCGTGGTGACAAGGCCTCAGTTGTCTTTGCCCAAAAGCATGTCTTGTTTGTTGTACAAATGTTGCAGTTAATAGTATTCTACCTTTATTTGTCTGAATAAATGATGTGATAATGTTCATCAGTCAACTCATTGGTGTTAATTTTCAATCTATCAAGATAAAAAATTGTATATCAAAATCAAATTACAGGATGTTATTTATGTAGTTTGCTCATTTTCCTCAACTGGTTCACATGTGGGTTTTTTTTTGTTTTTTACATATGTAGCATAATCTACAAAGATACAAATAATTGCTATTGCGACATCTAGTGGACACATTTAGAACAGCAGTTTCTTTCATTGAAAAATGTTGGCTCATTTTTATACTTGGCAAAATCTGTACGTTTGAGACCCCTGGTTTAAAAATAGAACAAGCACATTCTGAAAATGTACAAATCATAATGTTGTTGTTGTTTTTTTTACAGTTACATGTTGTGGGTAATAGTATTCTACCTTTTTTTGTCTGAATAAATTATGTGATAATGTTCATCAGTCAACTCATTGGTGTTAATTTTCAATCTATCAAAATAAAAAAGTAATATCAAAACTAATTTACAGGATGTTATTTATGTAGTTTTCTCATTAATATGTGGTTTATTTGTTTTTACATATGTAGCATAATCTACAAATATACAAATAAATGCTATTGCGACATCTGGTGGACATATTTAGAACAGCAGTTTATTTCATTCAAAACTTTCGGCTCATTCTTATACTTGGCAAACTCATCCCGCGGGCCGGATAAAACCTGTTTGCGGGCCTGATCCGTAAATTGAAATTTAATTAAATTAATGTGTCTGCCAATATGGAGGATTATATACTGTATCCAAGATTAAATACTTCTCTAAACTGAACTTTAAAACAAAATAAATGTGATCATACAAAGTACATTTTCATGGAGGATAGCTATTGCTGCATCAGATACAAATACAGAAAGGTAAGCTACACTCACAATACTTGATTTATTTTGTTAAAAGCAAATGGTATTTAATAATAACTATATCAAATACTTTTTGGAACCATCTATCATATCATAATGATAAAATGTTTATGAAAGAGAATAACTCCCTTCTTTTTCCTGTTATTCTAATGTGCAACCTAAATCAACAATTATTAGAGCTGCACATATGAATTTAAGTACAACAAATGAGAGAAAAAAAACCCTTCCAAAAGTATCTATGTCTAACCTGGTGTATAGTTCACCGCACGTCACTGATAAATTGTGTATTGTAACACTGGAGACAAACTGGTTGTTTGTATTGGGATGTGGTGACAAGGCCTCAGTTGTCTTCGCCCCAAAAACATGTCTTGTTTGCTCCAAATCCTCAGGAAGTTGTAATGTCGGCTTTAAGAGGGCATGAGGCGGTCATGTGGTGGGTCACAATTACAGTAAACCATTAAGTTAAGTTGAGGGCCACAAAATGTGGGCTGAGTTTGGCAAATGACCCATGAGCCAAACGTTTGAGACCACTGGTTTAGATCCAAGTGTGTAGAGCAGGGGTGTCAAACTCATTTTAGATCAGGGGCCACATGGAGAAAAATCTACTCCCAAGTGGGCTGGACTGGTGAAATCACAGCACGATAACTTAAAAATAAAGACAACTTCAGATTGTTTTCTTTGTTTAAAAGTAGAACAAGCACATTCTGAAAATGTACAAATTATAATGTTGTTGTTTTTTTTTTTTTACACTTACATGTTGCGGTTAATAGTAGGGCTGCAAATCTTTGGGTGTCCCACGATTCGATTCAATATCGATTCTTGGGGTCACGATTCGATTATAAATCGATTTTTTTTTCGATTCAACGCGATTCTCGATTCAAAAACGATATTTTTCCGATTCAAAATGATTCTCCATTCATTCAATACATAGGATTTCAGCAGGATCTACCCCAGTCTGCTGACATGCAAGCAGAGTAGTAGATTTTTGTAAAAAGCTTTTATAATTGTAAAGGACAATGTTTTATCAACTGATTGCAATAATGTAAATTTGTTTTAACTATTAAATGAACCCAAAAATATGACTTATTTTATCTTTGTGAAAATATTGGACACAGTGTGTTGTCAAGCTTATGAAATGCGATGCAAGTGTAAGCCACTGTGACACTATTGTTCATTTTTTATTTTTTTATGATAATGTCAATGAGGGATTTTTAATCACTGCTATGTTGAAATTGTAACTAATATTGATACTGTTGTTGATAATATTCATTTTTGTTTCACTACTTTTGGATTGTTCTGTGTCGTGTTTGTGTCTCCTCTCAATTGCTCTGTTTATTGCTGTTCTGAGTGTTGCTGGGTTGGGTTTGGTTTTGGAATTGGATTGCATTGTTATGTTATTGCTGTGTATTGTTTTGTTGGATTGATGAATAAAAATAAATAAATAAATAAAAAATGAAAAAAAGGAAATCGATTTTTTAAAACTTAGAATCGATACTGAATCGTACAACGTGAGACTGGCGATTTGAATTTGAATCGATTTTTTCCCACACCCCTAGTTAATAGTATTCTACCTTTATTTGTCTGAATAAATTATGTGATAATGTTCATCAGTCAACTCATTGGTGTTAATTTTCAATCTATAAAGATAAAAAAACAATATCAAAATCAAATTACAGGATGTTATTTATGTAGTTTGCTCATTTTCCTCGACTGGTTCACTAACATGTGGTTTTTTGTTTTTTTTTGCATATGTAGCATAATCTACAAAGATACAAATAATTTATATTGCGAGATCTAGTGGGCACATTTAGAACAGCAGTTTCTTTCATTCCAAAATTTTGGCTCATTTTATACTTAGCAAACTCATCCAGCGAGCCGGATAAAACCTGTTCACGGGCTTGATTCGGCACGCGTGCCGTACGTTTGACACCCCTGGTTTAAAAATAGAACAAGCACATTCTGAAAATGTACAAATCTTAATGTTGTTGGGGAGTTTTTTACACTTACATGTTGCGGTTACAAGTATTGGGACGGTATAGCTCAGTAGGTAGAGTGACCGTGCCAGGAACTTGAGGGTTCTAGGTTCAATCCCCGCTTCCGCCATCCTAGTGACTGCCGTTGTGTCCTTGGGCAAGACACTTTACCCACCCGCAGGGGCGCCAAAAAGGGGGGGTAAAGGAGACGGATTCTAGGGGCCCATGATGGAGGGGGGCCCAGAGAGGCCCCTAATGATGATGAAATTATAATACAGAAAAAATAATGACACTGTGTTGGGGGCCCTGTAAAGATTATTTTCATGGGGCCCAAAATCCCTAGCGGCGCCCCTGCCCACCCGTCCCCAGTGCCACCCACACTGGTTTAAATGTAACTTAGATATTGGGTTTCACTATGTAAAGCGCTTTGAGTCAATAGAGAAAAAGCGCTATATAAATATAATTCACTTCACTTATTCTACCTTTATTATGTGATAATGTTCATCAGTCAACTCATTGGTGTTAATTTTTCAAAAGTATCTATGCCTCACCTGGTGTATAGTTCACCCCACGTCACTGATAGATTGTGTATTGTGACACTGGAGACACACTGGATGTTCCTATTGGGACGTGCATGTGACAAGGCCTCAGTTGTCTTCGCCCCCAAAACATGTCTTGTTTGCTCCAAATCCTCTGGAGGTTGTAATGTCGGCTTTAAAAAGGAGCATGAGGCGGTCATGTATGGCGGGGGTGGGGGGTGTCAGGATGCTCCTGAACGGCACCGTCCCTCTGTCGGTTAATTTCGTCACTCCGGGCGACTTTCTCATCTTCATCTTCCACATCGTGTTCGCCACCAGCGCGGTGCCGGTGGCCGGCTCGGTGGTGGCGGGCATCTCCTTCAGCCGCTGCCTGCGCGTCCAGAATCGCTTCATCTTCATGCTCAACACCAGCATCAGCGACACCCTCACCGGCTTCTCGGTGTACTACCTGGGCCTCTTCGACGTCCAGGAGGGCTACCCGTCCAGGAACGGGACCTTCTACATCCTGCCGTCCTTCCTGGGCGTCAACGTGCTGACCTTCCTCTTCGCCCAGTTCGACCGCTACCTGGCGGTGTGTCACCCCTTCTTCTACAACCGCTACATCAGCAGGTCGCTGGTTATCGGCGTGTGCGCCTTCTGCTGGATCTACACCTACTCCATCCTCACCGTCCAGAACATGGTGCCCATCTCCAAGGCGGCCCAGATCAACGCCTTCGGCGTGATGACGCTGCAGATCATCGTGCTCATCAAGGTGCTGATGACCGTCAAGCTGTACGTCATCGCCAGGAACCACCTGGCTAGAGAGCCCCCCAGCGCCGAGAGGGACAACAAGAAGGAGTCGCTGCGAATCATCGTCTTCGTGGTCATCTGCTTCCTGGCCCTCTGGTGCCCCTCCTTCGTCAACATCATCGTCAGGCAGCTCAGCAGGACTCACGGACTCCGGTTCAGGAACGAGGCCACCAACCTGTTCGCCATCTTGGCGCGCCTCAACGCCCTCGTCACCCCGGCCTTGTACATCTGGGGGAGTCCCGCTCTGCGTGGGGCCGTGTGGAAGGTCGTGTGGCGCCGAGTGTGCCCCAGACGGAGGGCCAGGTAACAGCAACACAACTGTGTCACAATTATGTCAGAATTACAACTTTTTCTTTTTCTTGCTCTCTGTTTTTCTAGAATTGATGTTTAACTTCAACGGTGTGAGAACATCAAGGTACTGGTATGATCTTTTTTCATGTTAAATATTTTCCCAAAAGGTGCCTATATACTATATAAGCACCTTTGGGAAAATATTTATTATATTATTTTGTATTATTTTGCCAATTTTGTCCTTAAATAAAATAGTGAACATACAAGACAGCTTGTTTTTTGGTAGTAATTAAGCAAACAAAGGCTCCTAATTTAGCTGCTAACATATTGTGTCATTTATCAGTGTATTATTTTGTCAAAATTATTAAGGACAAGTGGTAGTAAATTAATTATTAATATTCATGTTCATTTACTGTTAATATCTGGTTATTTTCTGTTTCAACATGTTCTATCTACACTTCTGTTAAAATGTAATAGTCACTTATTCTTCTGTTGTTTGATACTTCACATTAGTTTTGGATGATACCACAAATGTGGGTATCAATCCGATACCAAGTAGTTACAGGATCATACATTGGTCATATTCAAAGTTCTCATGTGTCCAGGGACATATTTCCTGAGTTTATAAACATAATATAAATAAATAAAAAAATGAAAGAAGATTTTGTGATCTTAAAAAATATTCATGTAATCATAGTAGTATCGACTAGATACACTATTGTACGTGGTATCATTACAGTGGATGTTAGGTGTAGATCCACCAATGGCGTTTGTTTATATTGTCTCGTCCCAGAAGAGTTGGTGCTGCAGGGAATTCTGTGAATTTGTTCTGTAGTGTTTATGTTTTGTTGCAGTGCAAATATTCTCCCAAAATGTGTTTGTCATTGTTGTTTAGTGTGGTTTCACTATATGGCACATATTTATGACAGTGTTGACATTGTTCATACTGCCACCCTTTGTGTGACATGTACGGCTGTTGAGTAAGTATGCCCTTCATTCGCTCGTGTGCAGTGTGTTTATAGTCAAGATGATTATGGCAATATTACATTATTGGGCACCATTAATCTTTGATTAGGTTTTGTTGCAATAGCAATTCAACTACTGTGTCCCGTGAGATATTGTTTGGTGTGCCGTGGGAAATTATGTATCCATCCATCCATTTTCTATCGCTTATCCCTTTAGGGGTTGCGGGGGACGCTGGAGCCTATCTCAGCTACAATCGGGCGGAAGGTGGCGTACACCCTGGACAAGTCGCCACCTAATTGCAGGGCCAACACAGATAGACAGACAACATTCACACTCACATTCACACACTAGGGCCAATTTAGTGTTGCCAATCAACCTATCCCCAGGTGCATGTCTTTGGAGGTGGGAGGAAGCCGGAGTACCCGGAGGGAACCCACGCAGTCACGGGGAGAACATGCAAACTCCACACAGAAAGATCCCGAGCCCGAGATTGAACCCAGGATTACTCACCCTCGTATTGTGAGGCAGACGCACTAACCCCTCTGTCACCGTGCTGCCCGGAAATTATGTAATTTCACCTAAGTGGTCAAAAAAATATTTTTTGCAAACCAATAATTATTAATATATATATATATATATATTTGCGGGGCGGGGTCTGCCCGGCGGGGCGGGGTCTGCCCGGGGTCGCCCTGCGCTGCGGCTGTGCGGGCCTGCCTGGTGCCGGGTTGGGGGGACTGCTTGCCTCCCTTGTTGGGGCCCCGGCGGTGCTGCCCGACTGCCCTGCGGGAGTCCCCCTCCTGTGTTTTACTCTGCCCTTATTTTTTTATTAATTTTATTTATTTATTTTAATTTATTTTATGTGTGTATATATATATATATATATATATATATATGTGTATGTATGTGTATGTATGTATATGTATGTATGTATATATGTATGTATGTATGAATGTATGTATGTATGTATGTATGTGTATGTGTATATATATATGTGTATGTGTGTATGTATATATATATATATATATTATTATTATTATTATTATTATTATTTTTTATTATTTTTTTAATCTATTTAATATATTTAACTTATTCTGTTAAATTATACATGGGTACGCGTGTATGTGGGTGTGTGTACGTTTGTATATATGTATGGTGAAATCTGTGTGTATGTATGTAGGTACATATGTATGTGTCGCTGCCCCGGTGTGCATTGCTGATCGCGGCGCCGGGTCTGCTGAGGTGCCGTGGCATGCCGGCTGTGGGCGCAGGGCTGGGCCCTTATGGCTTTTTGCCGGATGGGATGCCTGGTGGGTGGTGGGCGGGGGGGGCCTGGACGTGCGGGAGGGGCTGCGGGGTTTGGTGGCGTTGGGCACTGTTGGCGTCCAGGCCTCTTGTTTATTTTTATTTATTTTATTTTATTTAAAGGGTTTATTTTTATTTTATTTTTATTTTTTTTAATTTTCTTTCTATTTTTTTTATTTATTTTGTATTTATTTATTTATTTATTTTTTTTGTGTGTGTGTTGTGTATGTATGTGTTTGTGTATATGTGGGCTTATGTATATGTGTGTGGGTGTATTAATGTGTATATATGTGTGGATGTGTATGTTTATATGTATATGCATGCGTGTGTATATGTGTATGTATATGTATATGCATATATGTATGTGTGTATGTATGTGTATATGAATGTGTAGGTGTGTGCATGGGTGTGGATGTCCGGTGGCTCAATTGGCCTGGCTGTGGATGAGTTGGGGTAGGTGGGTTGGTGGCCTCGGTGGTAGCCGGGGGTGTGCGTTGTTGTGGTTTACGGGGTCGGTCGCTTTTTTGTTTTGGTTTCGGCGGCCGCGGGCGTTTACGCTGCGGACGGGCGGTGGTGGTGATGGTTGCTGCGGTGATACCAGCGGTTGGCATCGCTGTGTTGGGTTGGAGTGGTTGGGGGACTGTGGCTGGTGTCTGTGCGCTTGTGGGGTTGTGGGGCTGGCTGGCGTTGGCTTGCCGGCTGGTTTGGGGGCTGGCGGGCGGACGGGATGCATTGGCTTCTTGCCCCGTTGGGGGGCTCCTTCCCCTGGCCGGGACTCGTATGGGCACGTTGCTGTGTGGATGGCCGGGATGCGGTGTTTGCATTGGGCGTGGGGGCTGTGCGGTTTCTCTGCGTTTGGTTGCCGGTATGGGCTCTGCAGGGTTGGGTTGGGGCGGGCGGGGGCTGGCTTTGTTTGGCGGGGGGAGGGGCTCGCGTGGCGTCACGTTAAAGTGGTCTGGTGTGGGTCACGGGCTGTGGCGGGGGGTGGCGGCCTCCTGGCCGTAGTTCCTGGTTGTCGGCCGCGTGGACTGGGGGGATGTCCGGGCCCTCTACTCCTCCTACTTATAGCGCACACAGTCACACATATATAGGACTTTGGGGATTGTCCTGCGGGGAGGCATGGCGGGGGGTTGAGGATGCCTCCAATGGGGCTCCAGTCCTCCTGTCTTGTCCCCTGCTCGTCCATCCCTCAATCTTAGCTGCATATTAGACACTTAGGATTTGGGGGGCTTGGTTTGGTTGGGACCCACCATGACCTTGATGTCCCCCAATTTTAATCGCATTATTAGTTCCCACAAGCATACATATCTCACTCACGCTACAGTACACACATCAATAGGGACTGGAGGTCGGCTGTAACGGCTGACCTCCTAATTTTAACTACACAGTAGACACTCTGGGGGCCTTGTACACATGCATGGGGGGTTTGGGGTTCGGCGCACCCCTCATTGCCTCGTCGGCCGGCGGGGACTGCGGTCTGGTGGCCTGCCAGGCTTTTATTCATTTATTATTGTTATATATATTTTTTTATTTTTAATGTATTTATTATTTTTATTTTTATTATTTACTTATTTTTATTTTATTTTATTTTTTAAATTTTATTTTTTATTTCATTTTATTTTTTTATTTTTTATTTTTTTTTATTTTTTTTTAAATCTTATTATTTATTTGTGTGTGGCGTCGCGCGGGTCTCACTTCCTGTTGGATGGGGTCCGTGCCCGTGTGGCCCGACCTTGCGCTGTGGGGTCTCTGTTGGTGACTTGGTGTGGTGGCGGCGCAGCCCCCGTGTCTGGTCTGGATGCTGTGTCTCGGTTGTTTGGGCGGTGGTGTGTTTGTGCGGGTTTGGGTTGGGGTGGGGGGCCTTTTGGTTGGGGGGGTTGTTGGTGTCTCTTGTTTGCGTGTTGGCGTTCGGGCTGACCGGCGGGCTGGCGCCGGCTGGTCTCCGTGGCCCTGGTGGCGTGTGGTTGCTGGTCGCAGTTTTTTTTTGATCGCTTTGATTTGATTGGCTGGTGCTGGCTGTCTGGGGTTATTGCGGCTGCTGTTTCTGCTGCCGTTTGTTTGTGGTGTGGGCACCCGTGGCTGCTGGGTCTGGTGCAGGGGTGTGGCTGATGTTGTGACTGATGGCAGCGCGCGCGCGTGATGGCTGTCGGGGCTGACGAACTATGTATATGTGTGTGTATGTATGTATGTTTATATATGTGTATGTGTACATATGTGTATGTATATGTATATATGTGTATGTGTGGGTATGTATACGTGTATGTGTGTATGTGTATGTATATATGCATGTATGTATGTATATTTCTGGGGGTACGCTCTGGGCCTGCCTGTCAGACGGGGGTCGACGCCTCAGGCTACTGCATCCGAACTGCGTGTCTGGAGCTCCTGGGTCCCGCTGTCCATCCCTTCCGGGTGCCCGTCTTGGTTGGGGCCTGTTGGGCCTAGTCCCTGCGTCTATTGTGGTAGCTTGGTGCTGCAAGGTATTCCGAGGTGCTGCGAGTCGGCCAGTTGCTGGGGTAGTGACCTTGTTTGTCAGCATGTCTGTGATCTTCTTTTAATTCTTTTTTTTTTTAATTAATTAATTAATTAATTAATTTATTTATTTATTTTTTAATATATTTTATTAATATTATTTTTTAATTTTCCCCTCCCTCGGGGGGGGGGCTCGGCGGGGCGGTTGCTGGTTGTTCCATCTCCATCGTTGGGGTC
This sequence comes from Nerophis lumbriciformis, assembly GCF_033978685.3. NCBI lineage: Eukaryota > Metazoa > Chordata > Actinopteri > Syngnathiformes > Syngnathidae > Nerophis > Nerophis lumbriciformis. The sequence goes on from NC_084580.2 coordinate 4,692,067, forward strand.
CCTGCGGGTGGGGTGGGTGGTTCCCGTGGCCCTGTGCCTGGGTGGTCCTGCGGCGGCCGGTTTGGGTGGGGTGGCCGGGGGCTGGCCTCGCCGCGCTCTCCGGGGGTGGGGGGTGGGCTCGTGGGGGCCCGGTTGCCGGTGGGGCGGGGGCGGTCTTCCCGTCCGGTTGCGGGGAGTCTCTGGGTCCCTCGGGCGGGGCGTCTCGCCTTTCTGCCCGTGTGGGGTGTGGTCTCTCGCTGGCTTGGGGTCTGGCTGTCCCCTGCTTTTCTCGTGCCCTGTCCTCTGCCGGGTGCGTCTGTCTGCGGCCTGCTGCTGGCCCTTGTGGGCGGTACGGTGGGTCGGGCTCTGGGGTTCCTGTCGCTGGCCGGCTTGGCTGCGTGGGGGCGGTGGTCCCTGGTTCCCTGGGCACCACGCCTCCTGTTTGTGGGTTGGGCTCTCGGGGGTGATGGGGCCGTGCTCTGGCTCCCACGCACTCTGGGAGTCGAATGTATTGTACATGCAAATTCACATATGCTCACATACGTACATAGGTACCTACGCTCCCACATACATACACAAATACAGTACATATTTACCTACCTAATGTTCGTACATCCACACGCACATTCAATATACAAACATACACATACACATACTGTACATATACATTCACTGTACAAACACATATTCACATTCTGTACATATACATTCATTGTACAAACACATATACACATTCTGTACATATACAAGTACATATGCATACTTACACTCATGCACATAATCACGTTGCATCAAACATATATTAACGTTGTTGCCCTAGGGTAAACTGGGTGTAACACATGGCACACTGACAAAGCTTAACCTATTGTGACTATAACAATCTACAAGGTTAATGTAGGTTGCTTCTCTTTCTCCCCCTCCATTTTTCTGCATTCTTTTGTATCTCAAGTTATCATTACGTATATGTATTGTTGCATTTGAACAACTGTATTGTTGATAATAAAGGTAAATTATTGGTATTGTTCATTATCAATAGCGCTATTTCTATTGGTATTTGTATTGATCCATTTGTAGTGTAATAATGCTCATGGTTATTTCTGTATTATTTTTTATTTTTCGCTAACTGCTTATTTGCTATTACTTTTACCATCATATTTGTACATGTCATATTTGCTGATGTTGCTCTATTGTTGTTGTTGTTTGCTGTTGTTGTTTTTGTCTCTCTGTCTAATCCCCCTCTTGTCCCCACAATTTCCCCCTCTGTCTTCTTTTTTTTTCTCTTTCTATCCCCTCCTGCTCCGGCCCGGCTGCACTAAATGATAATATAAATACATTTAATAAAGTCAAATACAAATAAGGCAACAAGAGAAGTATCCTACACTTCTCTTTTGTAAAGTAAATCTGAACAGCCGACATGGGCATCTACATCAACTATATGATTTGCCTGAGAAGCTGGACAGGACATTAAAAAAAAAAAAAAAAAAAAAAAAAAATAATAATAATATATATTTATTTATTTTTTTTATTTTTTTATTATTATTATTTAAAATCTGATTTCTAATCCATTTTCTACCGCTTGTGTCTCCTAGTCGTTCAGGCAAATCATATTGTCTGAAAATGCGTTTTCCCATCAATAATGTGACATCATCGCGCTCGGAATATATATATATATATATATATATATATATATATATATATATATATATATATATATATATATATATATGTGTGTGTGTGTGTGTGTGTGTGTGTGTGTGTGTGTGTGTGTGTGTGTGTGTGTGAAACACTCGTATATACAGCCAATATGAATAAAGAGTCAACATTGATGGCATTAATCAAAATAACGGAAGAGATTACCAATTGATGGTTTAAAAAAAAAAAGAAAGTCTTCAGCTTTTTTTATTTTATTTTATTATTTTGCAAAATTAACTATTGTGCAACATAATTATTACTATTGTGGATGTTGTACGAGTGTTTGAGATTATTCTGACATGTTATATAAACAAACCCCGTTTCCATATGAGTTGGGAAGTTGTGTTAGATGTAAATATAAACGGAATACAATGATTTGCAAATCATTTTCAACCCATATTCAGTTGAATATGCTACAAAGACAACATATTTGATGTTCAAACTGATAAACATTTTTTTTTTTTGCAAATAATCATTAACTTTAGAATTTGATGCCAGCAACACGTGACAAAGAAGTTGGGAAAGGTGGCAATAAATACTGATAAAGTTGAGGAATGCTCATCAAACACTTATTTGGAACATCCCACAGGTGTACAGGCAAATTGGGTGGGTGCCATGATTGGGTATAAAAGTAGATTCCATGAAATGCTCAGTCATTCACAAACAAGGATGGGGAGAGGGTCACCACTTTGTCAACAATTGCGTGAGCAAATTGTTGAACAGTTTAAGAAAAACCTTTCTCAACCAGCTATTGCAAGGAATTTAGGGATTTCACCATCTACGGTCCGTAGATGGTGGAGAAATCACTGCACGTAAGCAGCTAAGCCCGTGACCTTCGATCCCTCAGGCTGTACTGCATCAACAAGCGACATCAGTGTGTAAAGGATATCACCACATGGGCTCAGAAACACTTCAGAAACCCACTGTCAGTAACTACAGTTGGTCGCTACATCTGTAAGTGCAAGTTAAAACTCTCCTATGCGAGGCGAAAATCGTTTATCAACAACACCCAGAAACGGCGTCGGCTTCGCTGGGCCTGAGCTCATCTAAGATGGACTGATACAAAGTGGAAAAGTGGTCTGACGAGTCCACATTTCAAATTGTTTTTGGAAACTGTGTACGTCGTGTCCTCCGGACCAAAGAGGAAAAGAACCATCCGGATTGTTATAGGCGCAAAGTTGAAAAGCCAGCATCTGTGATGGTATGAGGGTGACATGGGTAACTTACACATCTGTGAAGGCGCCACTAATGCTGAAAGGTACATACAGGTTTTGGAGCAACATATGTTGCCATCCAAGCAACGTTACCATGGACCAACGTTCCCTCTAAGGTGGGCACGTGCGCAATGCTCACGTGTCCTCTGCGCACAGCAAATCTATATGCCGCGCAAAAAATAAAATCCCACACTAAGCAAAATAAACAAATCGTTTGTTTTGTATGATTTTGCAATGCAACTGTGACGAAAGGCGGCCACAACAGATAAAACAATGTTTGTCAATAGATAAATTATTGTGACGTCTGTGGAGACACTTAAAGGAGGACAGGAATTCCATCGGTCTCTTTATTGAGCGAAATTGTTTGTCGGCCATAACCACACCAAAACAATGTGTAAAATACTTTTATCTAACAAAACTGGTCGTTGTCTACCGTACAAACCAAGCCAAAAGCAAATCTTTGTCATCTGTTATATCAACAGCAGCCGCTTGCTCTCTCTCTCACCTGCACCAACACATACACTATGGCAATTTTGTGTGGCCACGCCACACAAAAAGTTGGACATCTCCAACACTACACGTGAAGTGTAAATTTCAGGTCGTTTTACTATGACTCCTCAATCAGTGTGCCTATTCTACTGTCATTTGTTAGGAATGTTATTTTTTGGATATTAATCATGAAATGATGTTACAGGACTACATAATTGCTAATAAAAATATTTATTTTACGGACAGAAAGTTAATAAACACTTCATCTCATGCAACATGTGAATGTTTTAAGGGGAACTAAATGTGATCTCTGAAAGGGGTACACAATCTTTCCAAAGCAGGACCCCCACCCAGGCATAAAATACTATAGTGCATAGCTGATTAAAAAAAAACAATATCTACGTGGACCAAATCACATATATTAGAAAATAATCTGTTGAAATTGACTAGTCACTTGATTATAATAATAAGACATTTAAATTGTTATGTCAGGTTTGGAGACAAATGTGCTGCTGGTATGACCACAGTGTGCACGTCTGTATTCCACTGAATGCTCAGGGAGTTTGTGCGTTTGCTCACACACATGAAAAATTACAAGGAACATTGCCATGGACGCCCCTGCTTATTTCAGCAAGACAATGCCAAGCCACGTGTTACATCAACGTGGCCTCATAGTAAAAGAGTGCGGGTACTAGACTGGCCTGCCTGTAGTCCAGACCTGTCTTCCATTGAAAATGTGTGGCGCATTATGAAGCCTAAAATACCACAACGGAGACCCCCGGACTGTTGAACAACTTAAGCTGTACATCATGCAAGAATGGGAAAGAATTCCACCTGAGAAGCTTAAAAAATGTGTCTCCTCAGTTCCCAAACGTTTACTGAGTGTTGTTAAAAGGAAAGGCCATGTAACACAGTGGTGAACATGCCCTTTCCCAACTACTTTGGCACGTGCTGCAGCCATGAAATTCTAAGTTAATTATTATTTGCAAAAAAAAAAATAAAGTTTGAGTTTGAACATCAAATATCTTGTCTTTGTAGTGTATTCAATTGAATAAGGGTTGAAAAGTATTTGCAAATGTCAAGACTTGGACTATGGAGTTTTTGTTTTCCCAAGATGCAAGAGAATTTGGATCGGACATGGCTTGAAGGTGGGTACATGATTTATTTATCAAAAAAAAGAATAAACAAAAAGCGCGCACTTTGGCGGAGGTAAAAAAAAACTTGGCGAATGAAAACAAAACTTGCACAAAGGCAGAAACTGAACACGAAATAAAAACACTTACTGTGGCATGGGATCGTGAACAGGGCTTGAAACGAGGGGATAGCAGGTTTAGAAAATATATGACTCCAGGACGAACAACAGAAAATGAAAAGCTTAAATAATACAGACATGATTAACGAAAACAGGTGCGTGACTCAAAACGTGAAACAGGTGCGTGATGTGACAGGTGAAAACTAATGGTTGCTATGGTGACAAACGAGCGCACAATGAGTCCAAACGTGGAACAGGTGAAACTAATGGGGTAATCATGGAAACAAGACAAGGGAGTGAAAAGACAGAAACTAAAGAGTCCTATAACTAAACAAAACATGACTTAAAACAAAACATGATTACACAGACTTGACAGAGCCCCTCCCTTAAGGACAGATACCAGATGTCCATAAAAAAATTAACAAGAGTCATGGGAGGGCGGGAGGGGGACATGGCGGTGGGTCGCCAGACCACGTGTCCCCGTATCCACCGGGGCAGAGTTAAGTGGCGGCGGCGAGTGGAACGCCGCTGCAGCAGGCGAGGCGGGCGCCCAGGGTATGGCCACATTCGTGGCCGACTGGGAGGTGGGCGCACTTGGCGTGGCGGGCGACCAGGTAGCGGCCATATCCGTGGCCGACGAGGAGGGAGGCGCGTCGTCATCGTGGCAGACGTGGCTTGGCGTGGTGAGTCAGGCGGCGAAGCTCGGCGTGGCGCGTCAGGCGGCGAAGCTCGGCGTGGCGCGTCAGGCGGCGAAGCTCGGCGTGGGTCTTGGTCTTGGTCTTGGCATGGCGGATCTTGGTCTTGGCATGGCGGGTCTTGGTCTTGGCATGGCGGAGCTGCGACTGGCGGCACTTGGCGTCTTGGAGCTGCGACTGGCGGCACTTGGCGTCTTGGAGCTGCGACTGGCGGCACTTGGCGTCTTGGAGCTGCGACTGGCGGCACTTGGCGTCTTGGAGCTGCGACTGGCGGCACTTGGCGTCGTGGAGCTGCGACTGGCGGCACTTGGCGTGGTGGGTCTTGGTCTTGGACTTGGCGTGGAGGGTCTTGGTCTTGGCGTGGAGGGTCTTGGTCTTGGCGTGGAGGGTCTGGTGCTAGCCTTGGTGCGCCGACAGGTGCTAGCCTTGGTGCGGCGACAGGTGCTAGCCTTGGTGCGGCGACAGGTGCTAGCCTTGGAGCGGCGACAGGTGCTAGCCTTGGAGCAGCGACAGGTGCTAGCCTTGGAGCTAGTGCTAGCCTTGCAGCAGCTAGCCGTGGTGCTGCTACTGGTGCAGGCCTAGCTGGGGGTTGCGGCTTGGCATGGCGAAAGACTGGTGGTGGCGGCCGTGCTGGAGGCTGTGGCTTGACATCGTGATGCTGAGCCACCCCACCTGAACAATTCCCAGCCCTAACCCCCCCTTCCCTCAAGGGGCGGATACCAGACGCGCTCCCTGCGGTCTGGAACTCTCTGTAGGGGTGGGCGGAGGAGGGCAGAAACTTCCCCATTAAATTGTCCAAATTGTCTTTTTTGTACCTGGGATTGAGTGGGTGAAAAAGAATTGTTTTGTGTCTTAAGTGTGGCTTGAGTCCTGGGGAGCGGTGAATCAAAAGAAAAAGAATTCAGAAAAAAAAAATCCTGGTCTTTGACGTCATCTTGGAGCTGCGGAGCTGGCAGCAGCCTGCTTCCGCCCGGAGTGGGAGGAGCCTGCGGGAGCGCTGTGTGCGGTCTGCTCGCCTTCCCTGACGTCCTCGGTCTGGAGCGGCGCTTCCGGGATTGCGGTGAAGCAGTGCCATCCTCGGACCAAATGGAGCTAATGGGAATAAGCTTCCCATTTGGCCCCCCACATCAGGTCTCGCTCCGCCATGGCTCCTAAAGACTTCCTTCTTCGACCAAATTCTTTGCGGGAAAGCGATTTGCTGGAGTCATAATGTCAAGACTTGGACTATGGAGTTTTGGTTTTCCCAAGATGCAAGAGAATTTGGATCGGACATGGCTTGAAGGTGGGTACATGATTTATTTATCAAAAAAAAGAATAAACAAAAAGCGCGCACTTTGGCGGAGGTAAAAAAAAAACTTGGCGAATGAAAACAAAACTTGCACAAAGGCAGAAACTGAACACGAAATAAAAACACTTACTGTGGCATGGGATCGTGAACAGGGCTTGAAACGAGGGGATAGCAGGTTTAGAAAAGATATGACTCCAGGACGAACAACAGAAAATGAAAAGCTTAAATAACACAGACATGATTAACGAAAACAGGTGCGTGACTCAAAACGTGAAACAGGTGCGTGATGTGACAGGTGAAAACTAATGGTTGCTATGGTGACAAACAAGAGTGCACAATGAGGCCAAACGTGGAACAGGTGAAACTAATGGGGTAATCATGGAAACAAGACAAGGGAGTGAAAAGACAGAAACTAAAGAGTCCTTTAACTAAACAAAACATGACTTAAAACAAAACATGATTACACAGACATGACAGCAAATCATTGTATTGCGTTTATATTTACATCTAACACAATTTCCCAACTGATATGGAAACAGGGTTTGTATACATACACATTATATATATATATATATATATATACATACACATACAGTAAAAAAAACTATTATAATAGAGTGATTTATATTTATCTGTCAACCTGTTACACGCTATTGTATTTCATTACTTGAACATAAGCAAGTAAGTGGAACATGTTGAAATAGTAATATTACTGTATAGTCTTTTTTTTTTTTTTTTTTTTTTTAAAGGAGAGTAGGCTATTGTCTCTCCTTTATCAAAAGACTATACAATAATATTACTATTTCATCGTGTTCCACTTACTTACTTATGTATTGTGTAAAATGATGTTACAAATGTTGTACTGTTTGAAATTACTTAACACCAGTCCTTCTCAAATAGTGGGGCGGGTCCTCCTAGGGAGGCGGGGCCGGTGTGACCTGGGAACATGTTTTTTTCCCCTTACCAGAATACAATGAAGCACTTGGCTTCACTGTAACGACGGTGGGAGACGAGGAAAGATCGGTGTGTTGTTTCCTTTAATGTTAATAAACGTACAATGTTATGCTGAGGTGTACTTATAACAATTTTATAGACAAATTATCCTATTTATAGTCACAGTGGAGTGTGTCTGTGGGGGTGGGCGGACTATTTCCTCTCTCTTGGGGGAGCGTAACAGAAAATAATTTAGAAGCACTGTTTTAGACTATCATATCATTCATTACTATTAATCAGATTTGGAATGATGTGTTCATCACAGAAAACATTTGTAAAAAAATTAAACCATGTTGTATATTTAATCTGTATAACTTTTTAGATGATGTAATATTTCATCATGCAAGAATTGTTTTCAGTCAATTATAATCAAAATTGTTTTAGCCCAAGTGATTCCACACATTAAATGTGTATTTTCCATCATAACATTAAAAAACAACATTGTGTGGGTGTTATGTCTTGGCAAAAATGAGCACTCAGATGCAGAAGAGAGACAATTGACTCAGACTTTATTTAATTAGTTTTCTTTGCTATCTCTTGGACAGAGTGATTAAACAAAGTGGCTACAAAATCTATCTATGATATACTTGAGTAACTAGAGGATGTGTAGTAGTGATGGGTCCGGCAACACCGATGCATCGGCGCATGCGTCGAGCTCATAGAGCAAAACCCTGTGTCGGTGCGCGTACCGCTTTTAGAAAGTCACGTGACCGATCATGAGCTGTTTTGGTCACGTGACCGATACGCGAACTGTGTCGCACTGACGCCTCCTCTGTGCCCTGTGAGCGGGTCTTTTCTACAGCCGGAGAAATAATAACTAAGAAGAGAAATCGTCTAAAATGTAATACGTCGGAAAAACTTTTTTTAATTTTTTTTTTATAAAAATGTATAAAAAAATAAAATTAAAAAAATTCCCAGTCCACAATCATCCACAACACGTTCTCTTAGATTTCCATGTTATGATACATGTTCACATTATTTATTGACTGTATCTAAAAAAGATAAAAATATATTTTTATTTAAATGAAGATATGAAATAATCCTAAATGAAATACAATGACTTGGTTTATATTATTGTATATACTAGGGCAGGGGTCACCAACGCGGTGCCCGCGGTCACCATGTAGCCCGTAAGGACCAGATGAGTCGCCCGCTCGCCTGTTCTAAAAATAGCTCAAAGAGCAGCACTTACCTGTGAGCTGCCTCTATTTTTTAAATTGTATTTACTAGCAAGCTGGTCTCGCTTTGCTCGACATTTTTAATTCTAAAAGAGACAAAACTCAAATAGAATTTGAAAATCCAAGAAAATATTTTAAAGACTTGGTCTTCACTTGGAATAAGCGGTAGAAAATGGATGGATGGATGGGTCTTCACTTGTTTAAATAAATTCATTTATTTTTTACTTTGCTTCTTATTACTTTTAGAAATACCATTTTAGAGAAAAAATACAACCTTAAAAATGATTTTAGGATTTTTAAACAAATATACCTTTTTACCTTTTAAATTTCTTCCTCTTCTTTCCTGACAATTTAAATCAATGTTCAAGTAATTTTTTATTTTTTTTTATTGTAAAGAATAATAAATATTTTAACTTCTGGTTTTTTGACGAAGAATATTTGTGAAATATTTCTTCAAACTTACTATGATTAAAATTCAAAAACATTATTCTGGCAAATCTAGAAAATCTGTAGAATCAAATTTAAATCTTATTTCAAATTATTTTGAATTTCTTTTAACATTTTTGTTCTGGAAAATCTAGAAGAAATACTGATTTGTCTTTGTTAGAAATATAGCTTGGTCCAATTTGTTAAATATTCTAACAAAGTGCAGATTGGATTTTAACCAATTTAAAACATGTCATCAAAATTCTAAAATTGATTTTAATCAGGAAAAATTACTAATGATGTTCCATAAATTATTTTTTTAATTTTTTCAAAAAGATTCAAATTAGCTAGTTTTTCTCTTCTTTTTGTCAGTTGAATTTTGAATTTTAAAGAGTCGAAATTGAAGATAAACTATGTTTCAAAATTTTATTTTTATTTTTTTCGTGTTTTCTCCTAAACCGTTCAATTAAGTGTTTTTTTCATCATTTATTCTCTACAAAAAACCTTCCGTAAAAGGAAAACAAATGTACGACGGAATGACAGACAGAAATACCCATTTTTTTTATATATATATATACACATTTATTTATTTAGCTATTCTTGTTTAAATCACACTTACGTGTAACTTACAAATGACAATATATTTATTTATTTAAGTGATAGCCCTTCGCATTAATCAGTACCCAAGAAGTAGTTTTTGGTTTCAAAAAGGTTGGTGACCCCTGTACTAGGGCATCAAATCAGTGTCAGTTGAGTCGGTCCATAGGTTGCCTGTAGGGATTTTTAATGTCCAGCAGATGTCAGTATTTAGTGACACAGTATCGACACAGTATCAATACAGTTTTGCAATGTGTCGAAACGCTTCATGACGCCTCATCAACCCATCACTAATGTGTAGCATAGGTCATAAGGCAATAAACAGAAAATCACTCCATAAGGAGAAAAAGGGCAATAGCAAAATTTCTATATAAGTCTAATAACAAAAAACCAACAATCTATGATAATCTACAAAAAGATAATTTCACTCATGAAAAGAAGTCGAGAAGCTTGCAAACTAAAAGCGCTCCAGAAGGAGGAAAAAAAGGAAGACAAGGCACTAAGAAAATTGATACAAAAAGACTTGACCGAAAAAACTTTAGCAAAAGAAAATCACACTCTCAGAGGAAACAAAGAAATCAATAAATAAAGCGAGACAATACTTATCAAGGCTGTGGACAAGGCTGGAGGTACGTAGCGAGACGATATACTCTGGCACAAGACAAGAGGAAGAAGAGACATTTATACACATGAGGGAGGGTGACACAGGTGGGCACAATCAGGCAATCAGGAGAGACATCAGACCAGTGAAACGGGAGGAAAAGCAAGTGACCTGAAACGAGAGGGAGAGTTGACCTTTCAAAATAAAACAGGAAATGACAAGACAACATGAAACCAGACGAAACCCAGACAAGACTTCACCCAGGTGTGACAGTGGGACAATAAACAATATATTGAGGTGTGTTTTTTGCTATATGTCCTGCGTCTAAGTTTATTGAATGGCATAAACTGCAGATTTATAGTGTGCGTGTGTGCGTATACTTAATTTCCTAAGGGAAGGTCAATTCGCTATAGTCAATACAATTGATAAAATCATACTGGTTTTATAGTCTTTAATCATCCAAAAACACATTATTTTGACAAGCATTCATCAAAAAAGTCAGATTTGTTTAAGCACACTTCTAGTACAATGTGAATGGTTGTTTAAATGTGAAAGAGGCCAGTGAGAATACATTGACAGGAATTTAAATGACAGTCCATAGCAGAGCTTAGTTCCCTAAATATCTTTTGATTATCATCCTTAAAAATCATACAGGGAAGGAGAGTGTGTCACATATTAGGGTATTACTTCAAATATTAAATAAAAGGGTTTTTTGGTGTGTTTTTTACTCATCCCCGTCCCAGTAGAAAAAAGCAGGTGTATTTGGTTTCACAGTGTTTTTATCAGTGATCATGTCCAAGTACTCAGTCATTTTCAGGGGTTGTTACCCGCCATTAGCAGAGTTTTGCTTCCTCTACACGTCGGACCGTTTGGACAGAGGAGTAACCCCTGTACCCCTAAATACACATCACTAGAGTAACAGGAGGCATGCACATACCTTCTCTCAACCAGAATGACTTGACCGTAAAAAAGTTGTTTATCACTCAATTCTGAGCAGGCTTATGCTGGCATGAGGAAGATCTTACTATAAGTTGACTTCTGAGGACAAAAGTAGAATACATGTCATTATGCAAAATGGAGTCAGGCTGCTCAGTACAACATGGCCAAAGTAACATTGGTCCAAATAATTAAAACACTAATGCACAAGTGTCAAACTCAAGGCCCGGGGGCCAGATGTGGCCCGCCACTTCATTTATTTGGCCCTCAAAAGCCTGGAAATAATATGTATCAATAATGTACAGTAACTTTTCTTACTAAATGTATTCATATTGTAATCGCAAATTATGTTACCTTAAATATTGTCTAATTATACAATAAATGTATTATCAAACATTCAAACCATTTTTAAATAGAATTAAATACTAATAATAATGATTTCAAAGCAAGTTATCCATCAAGTTGTGCAATGTAAAAGTAGCAATAGATTTCATGGTAAAATTGTGTAATTTACTGTGGCTTTTACAGCATTTTTCTCTAAATGAATAAAACAGTACTGATTTTTACTGTAATAAACTGCAGTGCCATTTTGGCATTCACAGTAATATACCAAAAAATCTACGGTTGTTGATTTGCTGTTAAAAAAACAAACAAACTGGCAGCTCAGGTGCCAAAATTTTACTGTAAATTTTTTTTATCTACTGTAAAAAAACAAATGTACATTTTACAGTAAAATTCTGGCAACTGAGTTGCCTTTTTTTGTACTATAAAAACAGCAGTACGGTTTTTCCATTTACAGTAATATTCACTAAATTTTGAGGTGAAATTATTGCCACTTATCATATTTTTTTTACATTTTAGTTTAAAAAAAAATCTACTAATAAAATTGCATTAAAACATTGTGTAATAATAGTATTCACTGTTAGAAGCGGCCCTCTGGGGCCAAACATAACTGCCATGTGGCCCTCAGTGAAAACGACTTTGACACCTCTGCGCTTAAGGGAATGCATTGAATTCAAAGGGCATTGTGTTTCATGTAGTTTACACCTTTTTAGGTCATTGAAAAGATTTCAGAACCTTTAACGTGTATCAGCAACCAATCATTTCAAACACGCAAATTCCAAAACAAATTGAAGACAGCAAAAGTTGTAACAAGTTACAGGAGTGTAGTTGGTAAACACCAGTTTACCAACTACAGACTTGTTTCGTTACTTCCACAATTTTCCAAAATTGTTTTAAAACATGTTTAACAGATTGGACAAATTCATAAACTAGGTGAAACACTTGTGTATACAGCCAATACGAATAAAGAGTCAACATTGATGGCATTAATCAAAATAGCGGAAGAGATTACCGATGCAAAAGATGGTTAAAAAAAAAAGTCTTCAGCAGCAGTATTTGAGAATTTAACAAAATCATTTGACACAATTAATCACAATATCTTAACTAAACATTTTGACTGGTCTTGAACTGAATAAGAAGCTACTTAACCAACAGAAAGCAATACGTAAAGCTCTGCAAACATATACATCTACAAAACTAAATATATTTTGCATCATACCCCAAGGATCAATACAAAATTGTTTAATCTCTACATAAGTGACATTTTTAAAGTTACTAAGGACTTAAAGTTGGTATTTGCAGACGATAAGCTGCGTTTTGTTCAGGAGAACACGGAAACTAATTCAGATAACAGAAGAAATTAACAAATTAAAGAGATGGTTTAACAAAAACACTATCGTTGAATCTACAACTACAATAATTCTATCTGGTAACAATAGAGAAAGACAAAAACAAAAATAAATTAAGTAAACATTGAAAGGGTCAAATAAATCAAATTTTTGTGTGTAATAATAGAGGACAAAATGAACTGGAAAATATGCAACATAAGGTGGCAAGAAATACATCAATAATGAATAAAGCAAAATATGTATTGGACAAAACACTCCATATTCTTTACTGTTGGCTCGAGTTGTATCTGAGTTAGTGTAGAAATATGGGGAGATAACATAAGTGCACTTCAATTAATAACTGTGTTACAAAAGAGGTCAGTTAGAATAATACAGTACCGGTACATAAATCCCTTATTGAATCAATAATATAAAAATTCAGTGATTTTATGCATTTGCAAATAGATACAATTATGCACAAAGCAAACTATATCCTACTACCCAAAAATGTACAGATTTTTTTTAAATAAAAGCTGGAGTTCTGCTAAGTATAAGTCAGTTAGCAACAGACACGGGAGCTTCAAATTTGATCATTTGATTTTATTCAGTGAATATGCTGTTAGAATGTTAGCACTGTAGCTCACATAGCTATGCTAATGTTACTACTGTTTGTTCTCCGATTTCATTCCTGAATGTTACGTTGGTGACATATATTGGAGAACTGCAGCGTTATAGTGTAAAAATAAAAAGTGGATAAAGTACACAATAGCACTTCCTGGGGCCGCACACTTGTTGACAAACACAGCATTAAAACTATACAGTCAAACAAAACAGCATTGTTACGTCTGGGTCGCATGTACATGTATATGCGCTGGTCGTTTCCCCAAGATGCAGATGGACGTCCGGAAGCAGTGTGCGGGTAAGAAAGATGATTTATGACCATAACAGGGTAAGAATACAAAAAATAGGAATGTGCCGCAGGGACGGGAAGCTATAGTAAAGCTTAGCACAAGACTAGCCAAAACAGGAACAAGAAGCAAGAATAACAAACACAACTTGTTGCGTGTCGCAAACAAAACTGCCAGGCAGAGTATGGCGTGAGGCAGGAATAAATAGCTCTCTGATTAGTGACCGGCCGCAGGTGAGTGTCCCGACCACTAATCGGAGGCAGGTGACAATGGCTTGGCAACAAAGAAACAAACCAGGGCAACGGATCATGACAAGCATGTTCTTCAAAAGCACTTCCTGAGAGGCTAGATTTTGGCTATCAAACTTCTAATCCTCTATTTAATTGTAATACTTAATTTAATACTTGTCTGAAATTGTTCAGTAGACTCACAAAGTCTCCTTCAAAGTATTTAGCAGGTGCTGCACTGAAGATGTAGCCTTTCTTTGGAATGATGACCCAGTGGTTAAAGCCATAACCACGGTGGACTCTCATAGGCACTGATTTTATAGTTTAGCACAGGGGTAGGGAACCTATGGCTCTAGAGCCAGATGTGGCTCTTTTGATGACCGCATCTGGCTCTCAGATAAATCTTAGCTGACTTTGCTTAACACGATATGTCAGTGTTTTTCAACCTTTTCTGAGCCAAGGCACATTTTTTTCATTGAAAAAATTCTGAGGCACACCAACAGCAGAAAACATTAAAAAATGAAATTCAGTAGCCGATATTGACAATAAAAAGTCGTTCTCGCATTTGTTGGATATGAATTTAAACCATAACCAAGCATGCATCACTATAGCTCTTGTCTCAATGTAGGTGTACTGTCACGACCTGTCACATCACACCCTGACTTATTTTGAGTTTTTTGGTGTTTTCCTGTGTGTCTTGCGCTCCTATTTTGGTGGCTTTTCCCTTTTGCTGGTATTTTCCTGTAGCAATTTCATGTCTTCCTTGAATGCTATTCTCCGCACTTGCTTTGTTTTCGCAATCAAGACTATTTAAGTTGTGTGGACGCACTCCTTCTTTGAGGGGACATTGTTGATTGTCATGCCATGTACGGATGTACTTTGTGGACGCCGTCTGCTCTACACGCTGTAAGTCTTTGCTGTCGTCCAGCATTCTGTTTTTGTTTACTTTGCAGCCAGTTCAGTTTTAGTTTCATTTTGCTTCAATGCCTTTTCTTAGCGGCACTTAGCGGCACTCGCCTTTTGTTTATTTTTGCTTTAAGTTTTGGATACCTTTTTTGCCTACACGCTGCCTCCCGCATATTGTAATCACGACAAACCATGTTCCCGACATCTACAAAGCAATTAGCTTTCCTGCTGCCACCTACTGATATGGAAGAGTATTACACGGTTACTCTGCCGAGCTCTAGACAGCACAGACACTCAACAATGGCACATTTTTTAATTATAGTTACTGGTTTGCAAAAAATATTTTTAACCCAATTAGGTGAAATTACATAATCTCTCACGACACACCAGACTGTATCTCACGGCACACTAGTGTGCCGCGGCACAGTGGTTGAAAAACACAGCGATAAGTAATGAATAATTCCGCTGGTAATCACAGTGTTAAAAATAACGTTCAACATATAAAACATTCTCATGCATTTTAATCCATCCATCCGTTTTCTACCGCAACTGTTCAAGAAGTCGCATTAATGGTAAGAACTATTTTATTCATTATTGGTTAGCTTCAGAATAACAATGTTATTAAAAAGAAGAATAAACTTATTATACTCTAAAAATGTTGGTCTAACTTAAAAATCCACGCATTTAGTTGTATTCAGTGTTAAAACATATTATATGGCTCTCACGGAATAACATTTTATAATATTTGGCTTTCATGGCTCTCTCAGCCAAAAAGGTTCCCGACCCCTGGTTTAGCACCTCTCTGTGTGCATTTTTTACTTTCCACCCACATTCTGAATGCTTCTGTATATATGTATATAGTATAATATTTAATATTTATACAACACATTCAGAACATTCGTTCTCAGGACTGGACTGTGCACCTTACCTCCTTTGGCACTATTTTTCTCTCCTTTCCTTCCTATGTTTTGCATATTTATAGACTGTCGCACTGATACTAGAGTTGCTTTTACGGTAATCGCATTGTACCTGTGTATAGTGACAATAAAAGGCATTCTATTCTATTCTAAGTATAACAGTTCATTAACCCCAAAACCTGTACCGGCTGTAACTCCAACATATTAAGTGCCTTAAAACTTAACACGTGTTAAGTACACGTCTGAGGATACAGAAATTGAATCTTGTTCTATAATTCTGTTGGGTCCTTGACTGTTGTTGGTCTAAATATCTAAATCAAGGATGCCTAAATTAGAGCCCGTGGGCCAAATTTGGCCCGTCGTGTCATTTTGTTTGGCCTGCCAAAGGGTGGCTACTTATTCATACTGTCCTCTTTCAAGCTGTTCAATCATTGATGGCATGTTCACAAGGCTACAATGTATGAAAGTCAAGCGATTTTACTGTAAAAATCTGGCAGCCCAGTTGCAAGAAATGTACCGTAAAATAATCAGTGGCACCATTTTTCCATTTACAGTAATGTTCTGTGAAAAAAGGAAAAATAGCAGGTCAGTCACCAGAATTTGGCTGTAAAAATAAATGTGGTACTGTTTTTCAATTTACAGTAATGCACTATAAAAAAAAAACGGTAGAGTTTTTTGTAAAAAAAAAACAAAAAAAAACGGGCTGGTCAGTCGCCATTATGTTACCGTAAAAATAACAGTGCTACTGTTTTTCAATTTAAAAAAAAAACTGGCCGTTTTGTTTAGTTTTTGACTCCCCCAGTTCCTGTTTTGAGCACCCCTGTGTTTGTGTTTTGGTTGCCATGGTTGTGTTTTGGTTGCCATGGGTGCAGACTGGTTTCACCTACCTCTGTTTAGTGTTCTGCACGCTCACCTGCTAATCAGAGATTAGTGCCCGAATTCTTAGGACATAACAACAGTGATACCGTTTTTAAATTTACAGTATTTTGATGTACAAACGTAAAAAACACTGTTAATTATACGGTAAAACTCTGGTGAGCTTCTGTTTTTTTACTGTAAAATCTGTAAATTAACTAGTTGCCATGTACTGAGCCTGACAATCTCTACTACCTTATATTTACATATGCGAGTATAAGGCTAATATATTTTTCTCCAAGATGGCGCCGCTGTAGCGGCTGCTGTTAGCAGGAGCTCTGTGCTCTTGTGTCATCATTTTGTGTTCCTGATGTTTCCCTCTTGTTTTCATGTGGGGTTTGTTTTTTTTGCCTTTTGGTTCGGGACCCTTTGGGACTGTGTGACAAGGGGTGGCACTTTCGTGACTTCTGCGTTGCTTTTTTGTGAACTTCTGGATCTTCCTCCCCGGGAGCCTTTTGGCCATGGAGACCAGCTGCTGGGTCTCTGCCACACCAGAGACCGTTTGGAGAGACTGGAGGAGATGCGGATGAAGAAACAGGGCTGCGGAGCTGGCGCTGAGCGCCGGGACGGACAATCTTCACAGTGTCTTGGCTGAATGAGCAGGTATCGGACGCCTCGGTCTCCTTGGACGTATCCTCGCTCATCTATGTGGACTGGACACTGGCCGAAAGTTAGTGGGCGGCTGAGGGTGGAGTCGGCTCTCTTGGTTGCTTTGTTGGATCTGCTCCTGTCTCTGGCCATGCTCCCCCCACCCCAGCAGATGATGGCGTGCAACACCACAGAGGCCACCACAGTGTATATGTTTTGTTTTTTGTTTTTTACTTTTGTAGCTGTGTGTAGAAATGGATGGTTGCATTAGGTCTGCTCTTTTAATGTCTTAAATGTCCTTTGTGTTCTTTGATGTTTGATATTTCCCTCTTACACACATGCTTATGTGTGCTATGGCTATGAGGTGTTTTCCCCCTTGGCCTCAGTCTGGACCCCCTCTCGAGGGGCCCAGGTTTAGAGTGAATTTTTTTTTTCTCTGCATGGTAAAAATCGCTCTTTGGCACACGGACCATTGACACATTTTCACTTTGGCCCTTAGGAGGTCTGTTTGGGCAAAACCTGATCTGTATGGCATCACTGGATAGCGATATTTTTGCTTTGTCCTTGTATTTGCAAAGCTTATTTTTCACTTGCTCAAACCTGCAATGAACTGTAAAATAAGTAAGAAGTTGTTTTTCAAATCAACTACAGTACATTTTCATTTATTATGTGCTCTTTCTAGTTTGCAGATCGTACTGTATATTGTGCACTATGCGTGGATGCTGACATTTTTTTGTGACATGTCACTATGTGATAGAAGCAACACATAAAAAGTTGTGTGTTTTGTACACTAAGACCAAAAGACCTAGTGAGTGAATGGCTGCACAGTGCGTCTAACTCGAAGCAGTAGGCTGATTATGTTTTGTACTCTTATATAATATTTGTATAATAATCTACATAAATGCAAATGACTGGCCAAGAAAAGCAATGTTTATTAAATAAACAAGGATACAAAAAATAAATACGTTTTTGATGGTTGGTTTCAAATAAACAAAATAGAGATGAATGTGTCAGAATGGCAGGGTTCATTCGTACTTAGAAAGTAAGCAATTCACTGATTTTCGGACAGTTCAAAGAGACAAGACAATGTCAGTGAGTGAGTTTTGTCGAACAAGTCGAGTCAGTCCAGCCTGTCCACTCGCTCCAGGCCGACCGCACCAGCGAGTCCCTGGAGCGGACTCTCAGCTTGGTGATCTTGAGTGGTATTGTGATGGTTGAGGAGCTGTCCTGATGACAATGGAGCTGCGTAGACAACAAAGGAGTGGTGATGGAGACAAACATTTCCAAACTAGCTTTGTATGTGAAACTGATGCTCACCTCGCCGTCGTCCTTGCGCTCATATTGAATTTCGTGCTCCAGGCTGAAAAAACTGTGAGGCATGGGCCAGCTGGATGGAGGCCGGATGTTCACGTTTATGTCTGAAGACCCCTTTTGGCAGCTGACTATCTGAGGACTATCCGGTTGAACTGGGTACAACAGAAAACAGTCACAACATTTTTGTACTCGGCGTGCACAATACTGACACTTAGTCTAAAACTAAAACACTACTCATACTCCAACTTGTGCAAACAATATTACTGATAATAATCGTGTTGATGTTGCCATTTAGAAAAACATTTTATTATGTGCAACATTACCTTTACCTCAATATTTGATTCTAATATTAAGTCTAATACTATGACACTAATATCTAATACCATACTAGTAACGAAGAACAAACTGATTCTAATGCTGGATGTAATGACGTACTTTACTGATACCAACACCAAAAATAATCATTTGACACTCACTAATATTGATACTATTGATTCTACAATTTTATAACAACTTTCTATGTAACTACAATCACAATTATACTAAAGCAACTATTACTAGTAAAGATTACCAAACCATACATCCTTATTTGATGATTCTAATACTGATAATACTGTACTAACAATAGCACATGCTAATACGTGATAGTAATACTTATCCCCATATTCCACTATTACTATCAATGATAATTTGATACTTACAATAAAGCTGAAACTTGTATTTATTTATTTTTAAAACACGAATACTTTAATACTGAAGCACCAACTAAAATACTGCTGCTATATTACAAAATATCGTCACATACTAACTCGAGGACTTTGATACTCAGAATTGTACAGAAATGTCATATTTACTACTAATGCAACCATTATTTCACTACTGCTGCTAAAGGTAATATTACTAAATATACTTACTCAAGATTATACCTGACTGTAATGCTGATGCGGTTACTAAAATGATATCTTACTGTTTCTGATGCCAACACCAACACTAATACAGCTCTAATATGTACTGCAAGCACCATTATTAATTACTAGTAAATATTATGAAATAATACCCTGCATCCTTTATATCTGACTGGAGTACTGGTACAAATACTGTGCAAACACCAACAATAATACCCTTACTAAAATGATACCATGCTGATGTCTGATACCACAACAGCACTAATAAATACTTAAACATGATCAAACAATACCTTAAAAAAGGGGTCACAAAACCTTTTGACTCTGGGGCCGCATTGGGTTAAAAAAATTTGGCCGGGGTCCGGGTTGTGTGTATATATATATATATATATATATATATATATATATATATATATATATATATATATATATATATATATATACATTCCGAGGATGATAATGTCACTTTATCGATGGGAAAATGCATTTTTAGACAATATGAATTGCCTGAGCGGCTAGGAGGCACCAAGAGTAACAAGCGGTAGAAAATGGATTAGAAAGTACAGATTTAAAAAAATTATGATTTAAAAAAAACATTTTTTTTTCTTTTTTTTAAACTTGGGACTTCCTGCTGGCCAGATTTTGGACACTGGCGGGCCGTAGTTTGGGGACCCCTGCCTTACAAGCTTCATATTTGTTTTTAGTATGTTCAATAACACTGTACTAATACTAAAAATAATACCTCCTAAAGTTCCTAATAATGGCGAACACAGTAGTCTACTATTATTGCAGAAATACTGATAATAAAATAATGCCTTACTGGTGTACTAATACAGTACTATTATTGAAGTAATAATACTGATAGAAAGAATATCATCTCATTAATATCTAATAGGAACACTGTACTAATAAGAGCACTAACAATGATGATTGAACAGCGACAATAATGCAAATACTATTGCTTATATATACAGTACAGGCCAAAAGTTTGGACACAACTTCTCATTTCAATGTGTTTTCTTTGTTTTCATGACTATTTACATTGCAGATTGTCACTGAATGTATCAAAACTATGAATGGACACATGAGGAGTAAAAAGATGAAATAACTGAAAACATGTTTTACATTCTAGTTTCTTCAAAATAGCCACCTTTTGCTCTGATTACTTTTTCGCACACGCTTGGCATTCTCTCGATGAGCTTCAAGAGGTAATCACCTGAAATGATTTTCACTTCACAGGTGTGCTTGAAACTCATTGAGAGAATGCCAAGAGTGTGCAAAGCAGTAATCAGAGCAAAGGGTGGCTATTTTGAAGAAACTAGAATATGAAACATTTTTTCAGTTATTTCACCTTTTTTTTGTTAAGTACATAACTCCACATGTGTTCATTCATAGTTTTGATGTCTTCAGTGACCATCTACAATGCATTAGATGTGAAGGTGTGTCCAAACTTTTGGCCTGTACAGTATAACTTATAATTTTTTATGCTAATGCTATACCACACCCACTATAAAAAAGCTTTCATAGTCTTCTTACTATGAGTACTAGACTACTTATATTTAAGATAATAATAACAATGACTTGTTTCATGACGTGAAAAACAACCTATTAGTAGTGATTAGTGTTGTAACGATACCAATATTTTGGTACCGGTACCAATACTAAAATTATTTCTGTTCTTTTCTGTACTTTTCTAAATAAATATAATATTATTTTAGCAAAAATTCTTAGGGTACATTAAACATGTGTTTATTATTGCAGTTAAGTCCTTAAATAAAATAGTGAACATGCTAGACAACTTGTCTTTTAGTAGTAAGTAAACAAACAAAGGCTCCTAATTAGTCTGCTGACGTATGCAGTAACATATTGTGTCATTAATCATTCTATTATTATGTCAACATTATTAAGGACAAGTGGTAGAAATTTAATTATTCATCTCCTTGTTCATTTATTGTTAATATCTGCTTACTTTCTCTTTTAACATGTTCTATCTACACTTCTGTTAAAATGTAATAATCACTTATTCTTCTGTTGTTTGATACTTTACATTAGTTTTGGATGATACCCCAAATTTGCGTATCAATCCGATACCAAGTTGTTACAGGATCATACATTGGTCATATTCAGTCCTCATGTGTCCAGGGACATATTTCCTGAGTTTATAAACATAATATGAATTTTTAAAAAACAAAAGAAGATGTTGTAATGCCAAAAAATATTGAGGTAATCATAGTAGTATCGACTAGATACGTGCCTGTACTTGATATCATTACAGTGGATGTTAGGTGTAGATCCACCAAAGGCGTTTGTGTAGTGAAGCATGTTTAGCTATTCCTCGTCCTGCACGGATGATACTTGTAAAAAACGTACTTTATTTGTGACCATGGAGGCGAGGATTAGTGATTTAGAAGTAGTTAAAACACTGCCGACGGCGGATGGACGTTAGCCGCTAGCCAGCTAGCTATGTCTTAATGCATCTCTTCCTGAGGGCGTTTCAGTGTTATAACTTCACCTTTATCGTTAGTTTTTAAACCAAAATGCGTCCGTTCTTCCCTTTTCTGTCTACACACTGTGTCTGCTTGTAAGTACTCCGTGATTGTGTGCCGTCGAACATGCTCGTCTGCTCGTAAACCAGCAATGTCACGACATGACTTCTATGCAGGCGCGGGGGGGTCGCGGGACCGGTACGTTTCAGAGACGGTATCGTACCGAAAATGATTCATTAGTATCGCGGTACTATACTAATGCTGGTATACCGTACAACCCTAGTAGTGATAGACTTTGTGGTTTGTGTGAAATCATAACTCACTGATATCTCTCAGATAAAATTTCTTGGTCCTCTGGAGAAAAGTGTAGTCCTTGATGGCCTCAACTGTGAGCTCAAGCCTCGATCTCTCCTCTGCAAAGGGTTTGAGGGAGTGGGTCAGGTCAAAGTGGAATCTCTCATCCTGGCTCTTGGTGGTGCCCTTGAACCACTGACACTCGTTGCCTCCGTCATGACTGATGGGGGGGGGGGCATTGAGACAAAAGATGTTGGAACTCGGCCTACTTTGCGTTCTGTAGCCATAAAGTGTTTGCCTACCAGTTAGGGCCCAGTCCAAGGCGCACGGCTCGATACTTCTTATGGTGCCATATGCAGTTAAAGGTGCAGTAATAAGACCTAGCACGACAGCTGAAAAAAGAATCTGTAAAAAAGACACACAATCCAGGGGTGAAAAAAACCAAAAAACAAACCAGTCATAGAATACTGTCACTTTTCATCGCACCAAGCTCTTCCTCTTCTTCCACCTCCATCAGGAGAAAAGTGGATGCCGTCTCCCCCTCACTCAAGCAAGTGTATTTTCCCAGCATGGGCTTGTCTACATATTTCACCAGTAGATTCGGACCATCCGTCGAGATCCTGCCATTAAACTCCACGTCCTGACCTTCAAACGTCCATGTGACGTCATTTTTGGTTGTCGTGCCGCAGGGCAGCGTGACTGCATCGGTGCTGTTCCTTTTAGCTACGACATCTGCAGGACGCCACAAGAAAAAAGACTCGTCACTGGCACATCAAAGAGACGAACGAATAACGTGTAGAACGTACAGCTTTGAGGGAAGTCCTCCAGTCCTTTTGCTCCCATCAGGCTGATGAGCCCAAGTATCAACACGGCTTTCTGAGGAGCAGAAATACGAAATATTTAAATGAGAAAACTTTGAGCAACTATGCTATAATCGGACTCATTGATTGTTCTTTCATGTAATTTGTTCTGAATCAATTAAAAAACAAACAAAACAAAAATGATCATTCATTCCAAAACAGAAAACAATAGTGGGCCATCTAACGCCCTTCCTTACCATTGTGGTGCAACAACACTGGCAATCAATCAAGAGCAGGAGTCCAGCTGCAGTGACACTAATGGCCGTATGCAACAAATGGCCAAAGAGGTTCATTTTTATACTTTTGCATATTTTTGCACCCTTGCGTGGGAAGGGTGATAGGGGAAGAGTGATAGGGGAGGGTGGTTTCGAACAAGATAATAAGATAAGAATGGCTGATAAGTGATTCGTACGTCTTCAGTGGAGTGCGGGCTTACCCTCAATTGACGTGCTATTCTGACAGATAATAATAACAAATTTTCCCTTATGTTCATCATTTGTTTGAAAGTGAGCAGGGTTTTCCTAAAACTAAAACACTTTTACATAAAATCAGATAAAGGAAAGGGAGGCAAGGCCAAAAACGAATCTTTAAATTTATTCATTACACAAGTCCTACGATTAGGCTTTTTTTTTTTTTTTTTTTTGCATTTATCTATATTTCTCAGTGACCATGTACAAAACCCAAAACTAGTGAAGTTGGCACGTTGTGTAAATCGTAAATAAAAGCAGAATACAATGATTTGCAAATCCTTTTTCAACTTATATTCAATTGAATAGACTGCAAAGACAAGATATTTAATGTTCGAACTGAGAAACTTTTTTTTTTTTTTGCAAATAATCATTAACTTAGAATTTAATGGCAGCAACACATTGCAAAAAAGTTGGCACAGGGGCATTTTTACCACTGTGTTACATGGCCTTTCCTTTTAACAACACTCAGTAAACGTTTGGGAACTGAAGGGACCAATTTTTGAAGCTTTTCAGGTGGAATTATTTCCCATTCTTGCTTGATGTACAGCGGCCACCGCTGCTGCTCACTGCTCCCCTCACCTCCCAGGGGGTGATCAAGGGTGATGGGTCAAATGCAGAGAATAATTACGCCACACCTAGTGTGTGTGTGACAATCATTGGTACTTTAACTTTAACTTTAAGTTGTTCAACAGTCCGCGGTCTCTGTTGTGGTATTTACACTTCATAATGCGCCACACATTTTCAATTGGAGACAGGTCTGGACTAAAGACAGGCCAGTCTAGTACCCGCACTCTTTTACTATGAAGCCACGCTGTTGTAACACATGGCTTTGCATTGTCTTGCTGAAATAAGCAGGGGCGTCCATGATAACGTTGCTTGGATGGCAACCAAGGTTTCTCATTGTCATCCCATTGGGTTGAGTTTTTTCTTGCTCTGATGTGGGATCTGAGCCGAGGATGTCGTTGGGGCTTGTGCAGCAGCCCTTTGAGACACTTGTGATTTAGGGCTGTATAAGTAAACTTCAAAGTCCAAAGACATGCACCTGGGGATAGGTTGATTGGCAACACTAAATTGGCCCTAGTGTGTAAATGTGAGTGTGAATGTTGTCTGTCTATCTGTGTCGGCCCTGCGATGAGGTGGCGACTTGTCCAGGGTGTACCCTGCCTACCGCATTTTCTTTGGGAGACAGTTCTGGACTACAGGCAGGCCAGTCTAGTACCCACACTCTTTTACTATGAAGCCACGTTGATCCAACACGTGGCTTGGCATTGTCTTGCTGAAATAAGCAGGGGTGTCCATGGTAACGTTGCTTGGATGGCAACATATGTTGCTCCAAAACCTGTATGTACCTTTCAGCATTAATGGCGCCTTCACAGATGTGTAAGTTACCCATGCCTTGGGCACTAATACACCCCCATACCATCACCGATGCTGGCTTTTGAACTTTGCGCTTATAACAATACGGATGGTTCTTTTCCTCTTTGTTCCGGAGGACACAACGTCCACAAAAACAATTTGAAATGTGGACTCATCAGACCACAGAACACTTTTCCACTTTGCATCAGTCCATCTTAGATGAGCTCGGGCCCAGCTTTGCATAGTAGAGTTTTAACTTGCACTTACAGATGTAGCGACCAACTGTAGTTACTGACAGTGGTTTTCTGAAATGTTCCTGAGCCCATGTGGTGATATCCTTTACACACTGATGTCGCTTTTTGATGCAGTACCGCCTGAGGGATCGAAGGTCACGGGCATTCAATGTTACGTGCAGTGATTTATCCAGATTCTCTGAACTTTTTGATGATATCACGGACCGTAGATGGTGAAATCCCTAAATTCCTTGCAATAGCTCGTTGAGAAATGTTGTTCTTAAACTGTTGGACAATTTGCTCACGCATTTGTTCACAAAGTGGTGACCCTCGCCCCATCCTTGTTTGTGAATGACTGAGCATTTCATGGAAGCTGCTTTTATACCCAATCATGGCACCCACCTGTTCCCAATTAGCCTGTTCACCCGTGGGATGTTCCAAATAAGTGTTTGATGAGCATTCCTCAACTTTCTCAGTCTTTTTGCCACTTGTGCCAGATTTTTTTTAAACATGTTGCAGGCATCAAATTCCAAATGAGCTAATATTTGCAAAAAATACAAAAGTTTACCAGATCAAACATTAAATATCTTGTCTTTGCAGTCTATTCAATTGAATATAGGTTGAAAATGATTTGCAAATCATTGTATTCTGTTTTTATTTACCATTTACACAATGTGCCAACATCACTGGTCTTGGGGTTTGTAATTTACTACAGTATATCTTTCCCTCAAATTTCATCCATGCATTTTCTTCGAGTTATCCAAGGTTAGGTGGGGGTTTGAGGGGTAGCAGCAGCCTTGCGCATAGAGGCCTAGACCTCGTCCAGCTTGTCCCACGGAATCCCAGGGCATTTCCAGGCCAGCCGAAAAACATAGTCTTGCCAAGTGTCCTGGGTGAGGCTTCCCCAAGGTCTCCTACTGGTCTGATGTGTTCATCCTTTCTAGACCTCATCTAGCTCCTCTCGATGTGGAGAAGCAACAGCTTTAACCCGAGTTTCTCCCGAATGACAAAGCTTCTCACCCTATTTCTAAGGGAGAGCCGCGCCACCTGAGGAAACCTTTTGTCACTACCCAGAACTCATGACCATAGATGAGGGTAGGAACACAGTTAGACTAGTAAATTAAGAGCTTTTCCTTCCCAATCAGTGCCCTTTTCAACCCGAGGAACCGATACAGAGTTCGCATCATTGCAGAGGCCAAACCGATCGACCCGTCGAGCTCACGATTCATTCTTCCCTAACTTGTGAACAAGATGGCACTCCACCTTTTTCTGGGTGAGAACCATTGACTTTGAGGTGTTGAACTGATCCAGCGAGTATGGGTTGCCGAATGTAAAATTTGAGTCACTTTTCTAGCAGATTAATTTCTCAGATTTAACTCACCTTTGTCAGATTTAGCCAATGTTCATCACATCTAAGTATGAATTAAATGTTGACTCTAAATATTATATAAATATTACATCTAAATGTTAAATATAACCCTTAATGTTAAATCTAAAACAAAATCTTAAAATCTAAATCTAAATGTGAGCGCTAAATGTTCAATGTAAACCTAAATGTTGAATCTAAACCTAAATCTTAAACCTAAATGTTGAACCTAAACCTAAATGTTACATTTTAAACCTAAATGTTGAACCTAAACCTAAATGTTAAATCTAAACCTAAATGTTAAATCTAAACATAAATGTTAAATCTAAATTTAAATGTGAGCGCTAAATGTTAAATTTTAAACCTATATGTTGAAATAAATGTTACATTTTAAACCTATATGTTGAACCTAAACCTAAATGTTAAATCTAAACCTAAATGTTGAATCTAAACCTAAATCTTAAATCTAAATTTAAATGTGAGCGCAAAATGTTACATTTTAAACCTAAATGTTGAACCTAAACCAAAATTTTAAATCTAAATGTGAGCGCCAAATCTCTCGCCAACTGTAAAGATGAATATTTATAGGATGTCGATACTCCAAAGACATGCACCTGGGGATAGGTTGATTGGCAACACTAAATTGGCCCTAGTGTGTGCATGTGAATGTTGTCTGTCTATCTGTGTTGGCCCTGCGATGAGGTGGCGACTTATCCAGGGTGTACCCCGCCCTCTGAACGATTGTAGCTGAGATAGGCTCCAGCGCCCCCCGCGACCCCAAAGGGAATAAGCGGTAGAAAATGGATGGATGGATCGATATTCCACCAATCCGACACCTTTCAGCCGCAAAGCCACGCCCACGTCGCTGCACGACACTCCTACACCTTTCTTACTGCAGAAGATGAAAACATGACTGATGCTTAATGACAAATAATACCAATAAAGTAGCATTTTTTTAAAATGTTAGCTCCAAACGTGTGTTTGTTGCAAAAAGGCAATCAGACACTCAAACACGTACTTTACAAACACTGCACTTCTGCGTTTGACAATGAATTTAATTCATTCTTACACCGAGCCATGCAGTGTGCATGAACACACATATTTCTATTTATGATTGTGTCACATATGAACTGTATTAATGCTGTAAACAACGCGGTCACTGTCATATAAGTTGCTGCAAGCAGCCAGCTGACACGCTCGCTTTGGATCGGTTCTAAAGAATATGTCTTAAATGTAAGTACAACTGTAAGTAAAAACATGATCCTAGTGAGTGTGAAGTCATCATTTGGCCAGAGGTTCTTTTAATGTGCTTATTTTTCATCTGTCCGAGAAGCGTGATTTAAAAGTAAGTAAGATGAAAGAAATATGACTTTAATTCACATCCTCTACAATCATGCTTTTAACATTTAACTCACAATTAAGACATATTCTTAAAAACGGATCCAAAGCGAATCTGTCAGCTGGCTGCTTGCAGCAACTTATATGACAGTGACCGCGTTGTTTACAGCACGAGTACAGTTCATATGTGACACGATCATGAAGTAAGGGCGCAGAAAAATTATGAAAGACAGACACTATATTGCCAAAAGTATTTGGCCACCTGCCTTGACTCACATATGAACTTGAAGTGCCATCCCATTCCTAACCCATAGGGTTCAATATGATGTCGGTCCACCTTTTGCAGCTATTACAGCTTCAACTCTTCTGGGAAGGCTGTCCACAAGGTTGCAGAGTGTGTTTATAGGAATTTTCGACCATTCTTCCAAAAGCGCATTGGTGAGGTCACACACTGATGTTGGTCGAGAAGGCCTGGCTCTCAGTGTTCTATAGGGTTCAGGGCAGGA
This sequence comes from Nerophis lumbriciformis, assembly GCF_033978685.3. Lineage (NCBI taxonomy): Eukaryota > Metazoa > Chordata > Actinopteri > Syngnathiformes > Syngnathidae > Nerophis > Nerophis lumbriciformis. Next base: position 4,720,666 of record NC_084580.2, read on the forward strand.
CTCTGTGCAGGCCAGTCAAGTTCATCCACACCAGACTCTGTCATCCATGTCTTTATGGACCTTGCTTTGTGCACTGGTGCACAGTCATGTTGAAAGAAGAAGGGGCCCGCTCCAAACTGTTCCCACAAGGTTGGGAGCATGGAATTGTCCAAAATGTTTTGGTATCCTGGAGCATTCAAAGTTTCTTCCACTGGAACTAAGGGGCCAAGTCCAACTCCTGAAAAACAACCCCACACCATCAGATTGCCAGATGGAAAAGCATGACTCATCAGTCCAGAGAAGGCGTCTCCACTGCTCTAGAGTGCAGTGGCGACGTGCTTTACACCACTGCATCCGACGCTTTGCATTGGACTTGGTGCTGTATGGCTTAGATGCAGCTGATCGGCCATGGAAACCCATTCATAAAGCTCTCTGCGTACTGTACGTGGGTTAATTGGAAGGTCACATGAAGTTTGGAGCTCTGTAGCAACCAGTGACGTGCGGTCACTAGAGGCAGGTGAGGCAGGGCCTCACCTGCCATCATGGAAAGAAAAAAATGTAAAAAGAAAAAAAATTATTAAATTGTTATATGTATCCAGTGATTATACTATAAAGTTATTTTCCATTTAACTTCACCAGTTTTAGATTATTTTTATTCAAAATCGCTGAATTTTCACATTTGCCGTTCAAATACTGAGAAGAGACGGTGCGGTGAACAGCAGCCAGTCGAGGCGCGTCACTCAGTGCCTCAACATGGACGGACTCGGCTAACTGCTGGTCTGCTGTGCAGTGAGACTGTATTGCTATATGAACTATATTATACATTTCCATAGTTTAGTTAGCTGAGGTATATAATGTACAGTGTATTTTGTCAACAACTGTATGTGTGTAACGTATTTCTTGTGCTGAGCGATCATAAAACTGCTGCGAAGACGCACTGGCTGAGGCACGCGTAACCACGCCTCCTGGTGCTTAAGACACGTTCGCCGCAGACTGCACCCACCGACGGGAACGCCACACCAACCAAAGCCCACACCCAAACCCTCCACGTGCAAGACCGAATCCACCCAAAAAAAGTCACTTAACAAGAAGCCAAAAAGTGCAAAAACAACATTGCTCGCGCCGGAGGTGCCGTGAACGACTGCTGGGACATTACATTAGGTACACCTGCAGACTGCAGCACGGATTTCATATTTCATTCATTTACAACTCCTCCACACCGAACACCACTGTACCCGCACTTATAAGTAAAGGTAAGACCATAATAACGTTTTTTTTATTAAATGTGCTTTTTTGTGTGCTACAGTTTGCAGAGGTGGGACCAAGTCATTGTTTTGCAAGTCACAAGTAAGTCTCAAGTCTTTGCCCTCAAGTCCGAGTCAAGTCCCGAGTCAAAACAGGCAAGCCCCGAGTCAAGTCCAAAGTCAAGACTGGAAAGTCTCAAGTCAAGTCCTAAGTCCTGCATTTTGAGTTTCGAGTCCTTTCAAGTCCTTTTAACCACAGACTAATATATTAACACAGATTGTGTATGCTTTTCAAACGCTGTATTTATTTATTAAAACAAGTGCATTTTAAATTGCAGGAAAGAAAATTGTGCTGACATTGCACTTTATAATAGCACTATTAACCAGTCATTTTAAACATTAACTCATTCCTTTACAGAACAAACACATTGAAAAATAAAGTGCAAATGTACAAAGTGTTAACATTGAAAAAACATGACATATACGTGAACATAACAAAAAAGTTGTACTTTTTATATGTCAGGGCCCTATGCTGCATTGCATTTGCAAAAGACCAAATTAGCCAAGAGTCTGTCAGTCATTTGTGCACGATGGGGGCGTAGTATGATGCCACCATGGCTGAAAACTCGCTCCACTGGAGCACTGGAGGCAGGCACTGCCAAGACTCTCATGGCCACTCGGAACAGTGAAGGAAGAGTCTTCATGTTCAATGCCCAGAACAAAAGGGGGGAGAGAGTTATTTTGGGTTGGTGCACGACTTGTAAGTGTATCTTGTGTTTTTTATGTTGATTTAATTAAAAAAAGAAAATGAAAAAAAATTATTTCTTGTGCGGCCCGATACCAATCGATCCACGGACCAGTACCGGGCCGCGGCCTGGTGGTTGGGGACCACTGAGGTAAACAACCAACAGTATGTCAGAAAGCTAGCTAAAACGGTACACATATTCATAATATAGTATACATTTTAACTGACCTTTATTTGACTATTTTTGTCTTTTTTTAGGTGGCTAAAATACGCGGTGCTGCTGACCGCCGTCTAACGTTACGTGTGATATATTGACTAACGTAACCCTGCTTGAAAAAAATCACTGAACAAAAAGTATGAATAAGGTAGTGAACTGCAACAGATTCCCGTGTTTGCAATAACGTTATAACGTTAGCAATGAGTTTACAGCCTCACTGATTTAACTACACAGCAAATAAAAGTCACGTTACTTAGCCAATAAACGTTATCTTACATTCAAAACTTACCGTTCTTTGTGCAACTTCAAATGCCGGACGAAGTTGGAAGTTGTTGCCTCTCCATCAGTAATTTTCGAACCGCATGTGTTGCATACTGCAAACCGTTTTGTGTTGACCACCTCGTAATTTTTATACCCAAACAAAATATTTTAGGTATCATTTTTTGTTCACTGGCGTGTGGTTTGGACATGTCTTCTTCGTTGGTTGTCCTGCAATTTGATTGGATGAATGCTGTGTGATGAAAACAAAGTAGATCTAATTTGATTGGCTGTTGTACTGAGACCACACCAGCTGACACACGCAACGCTGATAGACAAGTACACAATGAAAAATACGGAGCGCTCCCGGATAACTTTTTCATCTTTGGGTTTTGGGGAAAGTAGCAAGTCATGTCAAGTCATGTCAATTCAAAAGGCTCAAGTCCAAGTGAAGTCACAAGTCATTGATGTTAAAGTCTAAGTCGAGTTGCAAGTCTTTTTACATTTTGTCAAGTCGAGTCTAAAGTCATCAAATTCATGACTTGAGTCTGACTCGAGTCCAAGTCATGTGACTCGAGTCCACACCTCTGACAGTTTGTATGTGTAAAGTTAAAGTTAAGTTAAAGCAGGGGCGTCACTAGCTTTTAAGGACAGGGGGGGCTTTGCCCCCAGGAAATGCACAGGATGCGAGCGAATGTTACGCACGAGCACAAAACTTCACAAACGGCTAACAAAGACTTGGAAATTATTCATTGTTATTATTTTTTTTTTTTTTAAATGCACGGGACGAAATGAAATGTTCCCCGGGACGATGGCTTTTAACCATTTTTTTTTTTTTCTTTTTATGTATTTATTCATTTTACATTTTATATTAAATGTCTTGGTTTTTCCTCCCTCTGAAAATCCTATTAAATGTTTAACAAGCCATCCTATAATAATAAAACAGCTATTAATGTAACAATACAATAAAACAAATATATTTAATTATGTTTTTTTCATTATTTTAACAATAGGCTTATGTATATTACTTTATATAGATTCTACAAGAAAAACAAAACTTAAAAAATAAATGATTTACAATTGCACACACAAGGTTTTGTGCAGCTTCACTCATTGTAAAGGAAGATAATGTGCTTCGTACACCTGCAGGACCGCAAGCAAGGTCGCAGAGAAAATGCAGGCTGGAATTTGAGTGATGTGGGCATTTTCTATATGAACAAGTGGAATGGATTGGATACCGACGCACGAAAGGGGCTCTCTACCTTACGCTACGAAGTGGGGGGAAACTGAGTGAATAATAACAAGTTATATGATTATTTATTTAAACTCATATTTGGGCCACTTTATAATGAATATGTCGGCATTTATTTGTAAAAAAACAACAAAAAAACACCAAATTATTTAGGGGGGCTTAAGAATATTTTAGGGGGGCTTGAGCCCCCCTAAAATAGGCCTAACAACGCCAATGAGTTAAAGTACCAATGATTGTCACACACACTAGGTGTGGTGAAATATGTCCTCTGCATTTGACCCTCCCCCTTGATCACCCCCTGGGATGTGAGGGGAGCAGTGGGCAGCAGCGGCGCCGCGCCTGGGAATAATTGTTGGTGTTTTAACCCCCAATTCCAACCCTTGATGCTGAGTGCCAAGCAGGGAAGAATGCTGGTATGAGCTTTTAAACATAACCCGTTAACTGCTGCCAATCAAATGGTGAATAAGTTACTCTTTAGGGTTCATATGTTTGTAAATCTGACTGTGATGAAGTCAGTGCCTCACCAGTCATGAACCTCACCGCACGTCACTGGTAGCAACTGACCGTGCAGAAAGTCTTTGCACTATGCGCTTTAGCATCCGCTGACCCCTCTGTCAGTTTACGTGGCCTACCACTTCGTGGCTGAGTTGCTGTTGTTCCCAAACTCTTCCATTTTCTTATAATAAAGCCGACAGTTGACTTTGGAATATTTAGTAGCGAGGAAATTTCACGACTGGATTTTTTGCACAGGTGGCATCCTACGACAGTTCCACGCTGGAAATCACTGAGAGCGGCCCATTCTTTCACAAATGTTTGTAGAAACAGTCTCCATGCCGAAGTGCTTGATTTTATACACCGGGCCAAGTGATTAGGACACCTGATTCTGATCATTTGGATGGGTGGCCAAATACTTTTGGCAAAATAGTGTACAAATAGAAATAGATGTATTCCAACAGACTGCATCCCTCGGTGTACAAATCAATTCCATTAATTGCGTTCACGTGTTTGAGTGTCTGATTGTCTCAACACACCATGCACACTCACGAGGTTGGAGTTAACATTTTTATCACGTTATCATGCATTATCAATCAGTAAGCATCGGTCATGTTTTCTTCTTCCGCAGTCAGAAAGATGTAGGAGTGTCGTGCACTGAGAGGCAGAGATGGTTTGCGGCTGATAGCTGTCGGATTGATGAAATATTGACATCCTAGGAATATTCATCTTTACACTTGGCGAGAGATTAATCGCTCACATTTAGATTTAAGATTTAGGTTTAGATTGAACATTTAGGTTTATATTCAACATTTAGGTTTGGATTGAACATTTAGGTTTATATTCAAGATTTAGATTTAGATGTCACATTTAGGTTTAGATTCAACATTTAGGTTTATATTCAAGATTTAGGTTTAGATTTAACATTTAGGTTTAGATTTAACATTTTCGTTCAGATTCAACATTTAGTGTTCACATTTAACATATAGTGCTCTCATTTAGATTCATCATTTAGGTTTAAATTCAACAATTAGTGTTCACATTTAACATTTGGTGCTCACATTTAGATTTATCATTTAGGTTTAGGTTTAAGATTTAGGTTTAGATTTAACATATGGATATAATATTTTGAGTCAACATTTAATTTCACCCCAAATGTGATGAAAACTAGCAAAATTTGAGAAAGGTGAGTTGAATCTGAGGAAAATGAGTTAAATCTGATCTGCTAGAAAAGGTGTGACTGTACTTTTACATTCGGCACCCCATAAGTGAGAGCTGAAGATCTTCTGTAAAAAAACAAGAGACCCAATCCTGAAGTCACCAAACGGAATCGTCTTAATGCCCTGACTGTGCCTGACTATACTGTCCATAAAAGTTATGAACAGAATCAGTGACAAAGGTCCAACCCTCACTGGAAACGGGTCTGACTTTAAATTCATTAAGCATTTTTATTAGTATATCTCACCGAGGTACAATAGAATAGAAATCCAACTTGGTTCAGCTTGTACAGATTCACTACCCACTGAAAATGAGTCAATAGACAACCATTATTGTCTAAATAGCATAGCTGGCAAGGTATTTCTGGCTGCGTGAGTGCTGCCAGTACTAGTGGGCAGCGGTTCATTTAGGAAACATGAATCCCAACATGTTCTGTGACATTGTGAGGCAGAGCATGATCCCTCCCTTGAGAAACTGAGCCACCTGGAAGTTTTCCTGACATGATAAAAAAAAAAACCCAGACACACCGCCATCTCCACCAGTGATGTCATCATGGAAGAGGATTCCATTAAATGCCTGTACAGCTCTGGTGAATTCCATACCTAAAAGGAATATAATTAATAAATTCACACTTTGGACACAATTTAGACATTTGAGGTGTACTCACATGCCAGCAACTTAGACAATAACGGTTTTAGTGGATAGTACATCTATATTGCTATACAAGCTGTACGCCGACTACTCTAAAGTGTACCCAAGTTTGATTTCAACAATATTGTCCCTAGTAAGTAACTTACATTAACTTTGTTGACTATCAAAATGTATTCGACAGTCTATACCACAGGTGTCCGGGGGCCAAATCTGGCCTGCCACATTATTTTATGTGGCCCGTGAAAGCCTGGAAATAATATGCGTTAATAAAATGCTTAATCTTTCCTTAATAAATGTATTTATTCTTTCCCTTTTGACATTAAAAATCATGTACTGCATGTAGTTGCATATTTTTTTCAAATTCAATATTGTCAAAATCAAAATATTGTATTTATCATGTATTCCAAAAAATATTTTTTGCTAAAATAAAGATACTGTACTTAAATATCTGCTTGACTTATGATTTCAAAACAAATTATCAATCAAATTGTAGACCGTAAAATTGACAATAGATTTTACGGTTAATTCCGCCGACTGAGTTTTGTACTATAAAATCAACTTTGGTGCTGTTTTTTTCTATATACAGTCAGACACTAAAACATAAAAAAAAAACAAAAAAAAACATTAAAACAAGATTTTACAGTAAAAAAAACCCAACCTGCCAGCTATGTTGCTTGAATTTTACCGCTAAAACAGTGGCATTGTTTTTCCATTCCATTTATTAAATTCTTTTATATGCTGTAAAAAAACCACTGCTTTTACTGTAAAATTCTGGTGACTAAGCTGCCAGTTTTTAAAGAAAAATGTAAACATTTTTTTGCAGCTTATGTAAAAAAGTATATTGTAAATGTATTATATATATATATATATATATATATATATATATATATATATATATATATATATATATATATACACATGTATATTCATATATTACTCATTGTTAAAAACGGCCCTCTGAAGACAACCATAACTGCGATGTGGCCCTCAATGAAAATGAGTTTGACACCCCTGCTCTACACCGTGATATCCTCTGGCAACTATTGGATACCGTCAAAACTGATGGAGAAGTTGTATGATGAAAGCTGACACAATAATTTGAAGTTATAAATGACACTAAGAAGATGGGCCATAACTGGGTTCAGCAAGAATGACTCGCCCAGAAGAGGGAACAATCTAGAATCACTGTTACGGCCCCAGAAGTGTTGAAAGGCCAAATAAATGTACTACTGTTAGGTCATTTCAGGCAAACAAATAAGTTGGACATTTTTGCTCTCCAGCTGCTCTGTCAAGCAGTGTTTTATATATTCTGTTTACCGTATTTTTCGGAGTATAAGTCGCACCTGCCGAAAATGCATAATAAAGAAGGAAAAAAACATATATAAGTCGCACTGGAGCCCGGCCAAACTATGAAAAAATTGCGACTTATAGTCCAAAAAATACGGTAGTTGGCCTCGCAAAATCATACATAGGTCAGAAGTCACATCGTCTATAAACTTTCAATTAGCAGCCATGCACGCTCATGTTTGATACATGATGTGGTATACTTTGGACCAGGAAACCTCTTAAAGCTTAAACCTATTATTGGTGGCAAACAACAGGCCAAACAATTTAAAAAAAATGACAGCCATGTGCAAAACCCTATACTTCATATCATAATATAAATCTACGCTAACATTGAACCTCATTTTGAACACAATCATTACATACTGTACATGTTGTATGCAAATATAGTAGCAATGGAGTGGAGTACATAATTTCCCATAGTCAGGTTTTGGGCAACCCCAATTTGTGAGGCAAATGTCATCAATGACAGAACAAGTCCTCTTCTTGCACGTGACAGGAACTTGTGACGCACGTCTCACAAGTTCCTGTCACAAAAAATAGTTTCATAGTGTACACTTCGCAACTATTGCTTCCTGCGGGGCGATACCATCCTTTTTTTAATTCATCATTTGAACCTTCTGAACATATGTAGCTGCATACAGTAGTTTGTTTCATTTCATTTAATGCTGGTAATACCATGAAGTTGTCAGCAAGAATATATTTTTGGTCTTATGTAATATGATTGTGTGCTGGAAGGGATGTGGAAATAGGTTGATAGTCTGGTTTGTGGCCATTTAACATACAGTGGAGACTGCTTTTCAGTGATGGACATTACAAAGTGTGGATGAGTAATGTGCTTTTAATTCTTGACATTTCTCTTTGTGGTTTTAAGATCTTCAAATTAAATTCCATAGATCAGAATCTCTTTTGGTACACTCCACTCCGCATCAGAATAAATTATTTTTTAATGTGTCACCTTCAAAGCCCACTCATCCCCTTCATGATAATGACCCCTTTTACACAGTCAACATTTTGTAAAGGTGATGATGTGTAGGCAGCACTGACTAAAAATGGGAAAACTGTTATCATGCACTGCTGTGGAAATATCCCACCTTTCCTCAGGTTGTCTAAAAGGTATTTTGTGAGTTTTCAATGTGAAAGAGGTCATTACAAAAAATTCCAAAGGTACATGCTTAGTTTATAGATCATAACCTCACGCTACAAAAAGAAAATGCAAGTACAATAATGGGTTTAAATGTAATCTTTATTATGTGATTAGTTTCACTAGAACATGTTGATTGTGTTGTTGGCATTGTAAAGCAGGAGTGGGGCAGCACTGAGAAAAACAGTGTTTACACATTCAGCTGAATAAAAATAGTTTTACTGTCAAATGATGCATAGCTGTAAAGAAACATTTACAAATACGATGGACAAATACAACATGAGGCAATTTAAGAGCCGACAAAGTGTTTGTTGGGGTCTATTTAGTTGGCCTCGTTCTTTGAAGCTTCGTCAAAGTTCTCGACAAGATCTGAAAATATATGAGAGAATACTTATGAAGGTTTGTAATTATGGTATAAGTTACAGGACGCCATTGCTCACCAGGTACTTCATCCTCCTCCTCTTCTGCAGCAAACATGGAGACTTTGCTCTCCCCAGCTAGGGAAGAAGCAAACGGTGCAAATGAGTGGTGAACAAGACACATACCAATGGTGGTCTCACAACATTGTTCCTACTTGGCTTGGGCAGGGTCTCCGCTAATCTCCTTAGGCTGGTCAGACTGTCTGCTCCCAGCTGGTTTAAGATACCCGGGAGCATTTCTGTGAGCTGTTTGTTCTCAGCGTGGCCTGTGATGGTGAAGGTGTTGGCCGCCAGGGAAGCTTGCACCTTTGGGTTGTTGAAGTGGATCACTGTGCCCTGGTTTGTGAACATGTTCACCTACAGGAATAGTTACATGGAGGAAGGAAAACTACAATTGGTGATCACAAAGGAAAAGGATCTTGCTTTTACAAAGAGTTGATGCCTCATATATCTATCCAATGTTCCCTCTAATTGTTCATGTGTGTGAGCAAACGCACAAACACCCTGAGCATTCAGTGGAATACAGACGTGCACACTGTGGTCATACCAGCAGCACATTTGTTTCAAACCTGACATAACAATTTAAATGTGTTATTATTATAATCAAGTGACTAGTCAATTTCAACAGATTATTTTCTAATATATGTGATTTGGCCCACTTAGATATTGTTTTTTTTTAATCAGCTATGCACTATAGTATTTTATGCCTGGGTGGGGGTCCTGCTTTGGAAAGATTGTGTACCCCTTTCAGAGATCACATTTAGTTCCCCTTAAAACATTCACATGTTGCATGAGATGAAGTGTTTATTAACTTTCTGTCCGTAAAATAAATATTTGTATTAGCAAATGATGTAGTCCTGTAACATCATTTCATGATTAATATCAAAAAAATAATATTCTTAACAAATGACAGTAGAATAAGCACACTGATTGAGGAGTCATAGTAAAACGACCTGAAATTTACACTTTACGTGTAGTGTTGGAGTTGTCCAACTTTTTGTGTGGCCATATACGCACCAGTGGCTAATTGCCATAGTGTATGTGTTGGTGCAGGTGAGAGAGAGAGCAAGCGGCTGCTGTTGATATAACAGATGACAAAGAGTTGCTTTTGGCTTGGTTTGTACGGTAGACAACGACCAGTTTTGCTAGATAGAAGTATTTTACACATTGTTTTGGTGTGGTTATGGCCGACAAACAATTTCGCTAAATAAAGGGACCAATGGAATTCCTGTCCTCCTTTAAGTGTCTCCACAGACGTTACAATAATGTATTTGTTGTGGCTGCCTTTCGTCACCTGTTACTCACAGTTGCATTGCAAAATCATACAAAACAAACGATTTGTTAATTTTGTTTAGAGTGGGATTTGATTTTCTGCGCGGCATAGATTTGCTGTGCGCACAGGACGCGTGAGCAGTGCGCAATTGCGCAGGTTGGCACCTTAGAGGGAACGTTGTATCCATCCATCCATTTTCTACCGCTTGTCCCTCTTTGGGAACATTCTCACACTATAAAAGGGTAGGTTTCTATTTTATAATATGCTTCAAAAATACTGACTTATTTTAGCTTTAATTTTGTGCTTGGTTGGCGTACATAAACAGTCCCTCACCACCGGCTTGTTATTTGCAAAGCAGAATGCCAGGCTGCCTTTGAATGCCTTAACAGATTATGAATAATTTTGATATAAATAATTGTAACGATCGAAACAAAACTCAATGTAATGAAGTAAAAGTAGCGTTTTTTCTTCACAAAAGCACTCAAGTAAAAATAAAAAGTATGTTGCATTAAAACTACTCTGAAAAGTAAAATTTTTCCAAAAAGTTACTGCAGTAAGTAAATGTAACGGAGTAAATGTAGCGTGTTACTACACACCTCTGGCTGCGAGAGCAATCTTCATTGACTTGTGACACTTCTCATACACACACACACACACATGCTTTCAGGTTCGTCCTTGATCTCAAATAAATAATGGCACTCCGGCGGTGTGCATAACTTTGCTTCTCTACACACCTCATACACACCTGGTTTGCCAGGGAATAAGACATTGCAGAAGGATTCTGTGGTGACAAGTTTGCAACTTTGTTGTCATATTTGGTGAGTAGTGGTTATGAAATCCAAATAAAAGGAGTGTCTTGCATTAAATCAAATACAAGCAGTCACAAAAGACAAATTTGCAGAAAACCAGACATCCAGAACAACCCAAATCACGGTTATTAATCCAAATTCCTAATAATGTTAGGTAATGTTCAAAAGGTTTGATTTGTGCCTGAAGACTGAACATGCAGGCATCCCAAAATAGTAATTTGAAGTTCGCATTGTCCTTGGACAATCACCTCTTGTCAGTCAGTGTACAGGTAGCATTCATCAAAGGACAATCACCTTCTCATATCATGCGAGTCCCTTTTACATTTTCTAAGGACATTCAAGTTGGCATTCCACCAATGTGTATCCATCTATGAGAGGGAGTTACCTCTTTCTGTGCATGTTACTTGCTAAAGTGGAGCGCAGTGTTGTTTTCTCTGTTAAATCCAAATGTAAATGCAGATGATACTTAAACTGTCTATGTGTTTGACATATCATTCATTGTTACAGCCATATCTATAATTTTGGATGTATATGTCATCTTAGTTACAGTGGAACCTCAATTCACAAACGCCTCTAATAGCATTCTTTCAGGTTTATGAACGTTTACATCGTGCCAAAAATATGCCTGTGTGCGCACCATGTCTCGGCGTACGAATACTTCATTTTGTGTGCCGTTGGAAGCCCTTTGGAGAATGCCATTTTGATGAAATCCCTTCCTGTGCACGCGGGCACGGCCATTTTGAAGAGGTAGGGCCCCCTACCTCACATCATGTACACACTGGCATGGTTATTTCGAAGAGCTTCGAGGCTAACGGAATTTCTGTCTTGTTTATTTCCCCAATTGTCGTACCTTGCGCCTGTCAGAGTTGTGTGGGCCTGTCTAAGAGATCACTTTTAGTGATCAGAAAAACTTTAAATGTGTCCCAACTGTTACATTCTTGCTGTATAGCTCTCTGGTTGCTAGACAATCATTGAGCTAGCATTTTAGCTACTTAGTTAGCCTCTGGCTTGCGGCCCCTTCATTTTGGGGGCTTTGTTCCGCTGCAAGCCTTTAATTGTGACGAGACCGAAAAAGATGCCACAGCAGACCTTTATTACAGGGAAGGAGAAGACACTACCTGAACACAAGGCGAGGAAAGATCGCCTCACACTGCAAGTTTATACTATCGCTAGCACCGACAACATGAAGCTACTGCTTCAACTGTTTTCAACAATGTCACACATATTCCCAAACACAAGGTAAAATGATTGTCCTTAAGTTGTTTGTGTTTTGAGTGCACCAACAAGTGTGTGTGTTGACATTTAAGCTTGCTGTAATGTTATATTGTTTGGATAAAAATGTTTGTTTGATATATACACAGTATGTATGTCTATATATTAGGGCTGTCAAACGATTAAAATATTTCATCGCGATAATCGCATTGTCCATAGTTAACTCAAAATTAAGCGCAATTAATCACAGATAGGTATAATTTTTCACCATTAATAAGTGTACCCGAGACAGATCATTTTTAGGGCGGGTGGCTTCAGATAGCTGCATGACAACGTTTTAACCATCTCTATAAATTAATAAAATGTAATATTCAGCATTCTAATCATTCTGTAATTGAGGACTCGACCAGAACATGTTATAAAATAATTTACTAAATACTTCAGCCAGCCAGAAAAATTCCCTCCCTCAGCCCCACCCCCATATTACTAAACTGATGTACTAGCATTTCCATCCATCCATCCTCTACCGCTTATCCCTCTTTAAGTGCAAATATCACAGAATAACATTACAAAACATCTTTGACAAAGCATGATCGTAATGTAAGACATTTTTATTTTGTTAATGTCAGGGTTTCCCCAAAATTGCCAAAATACCTGTGTCGGTAGAGGTGTGGTTGAAATGACATCAAGGCATGATGCATATATAGTAATATATAATAACATAAAAATATATACATATATATATATATATAATTAGATATATATATAATTAGATATATACATACAAATAATATGTAATAACATAAAAGGGATGTGAATATCAATTTAAAACAAATCTGTTATTATTAAGTATTAACATATATATTGTTCTTACATATCGTTTTGTTCTATTTTTAAATTGTTGCTGCTTATTGTACACTGTACTTTGAGATCATTTTTATTTGAGAGATTTATCCAATCCTTTTAGTCACTTTTTCTGTAATAGAAACAACTGGCAACAAATCTAACATCTACTTCTGGTGTTATTAGCGACTGTACTTGTGTTTAGAGACTCTGTTCAGAATCTGTCGCTCCATGTCCGTGACTAAAAGCGAGCCGCAGACAGCCTGACGTCACACTTGCTTCGCGTTGTCAAGAGCCTTTCTCTCATTAAAAGCCGCCAGTGTCACCTTAAATTGTAAAGATGGCTGTCCGCTGGTGTATCTCAAATATAGTACATCCACAGCGCGGACACGCTGCCTCCAGTCCAGACAACCCCGTGTGTATGACTGGTATTAATGTGTATGTTAGTGTGTTATGATGGCCATTTTTTCCATGGTCTTTGAACACACCGTGTCAGCGGAGAATGAACAAGTGTTGTGTGTCTGGGAGTGAAACACGGAGGCAGACGTGTGTGCATAAAATTGGCCATAAAAGCTAAAAAAAAAAAAAGTGTCAGACTGTTTTCTCCTGGACGCTACATTATATTACTTTATTTTGTTAGGTGTGGCGGCTAATATGAAGCCCGTACATTAAGGAGTAAACCCTAAACGCGTAGCGCTGTCATTTTGAAGACGGAAAAGTGTGTGATTGGTTTGAGAAAGTGTCTTGACATGTTTTGATGTCGGATTGACTGCAATAAAAAGTCTTCTTTTGACATCCCGCCAACCGTTTTTCATTTCTGTTGAGCTATCATGTCATCTTACTTACTAAAGCAGTCACAGTAACAATCTAAATGTTATGTTATCACTGCACGTCAACCGTAATCTGAACACGGAAGTGAAGCACCACCCACCTCTAGAACGACAAGCGCAGCAGGCGTTTGCTGCAGGGATGTTGTGTCTTCTCACGGCAAAAAAGTCCTTTCTTGACAGGAGAACAACTTGTTATGGCTTTGAACCTGATATTTCCATAATGTGCCCTTTTCTTTATCCATGTTTGCTCGCTTGTGGCTCATCAGTAGCAAGTGAACTGCAGCCAAGTTACCCCACTACGGCACAGCAGGAGGGTCAAAAAAGAGGTATTCGGGTTAATTGGCCGTTAAAAAAAAAGGGTGCTGTTATTGAAATTTATAGTTATCGCATTATTATCGCATTAACTTTGACAGCCCTAATTATATATACACTTTGAAGACACTATGTGCGTGTGTATGTATATACAGTACAGGCCAAAAGTTTGGACACACCTTCTCATTCAATGCGTTTTCTTTATTTTCATGACTGATGCCTTCAGTGACAATCTACAATGTAGATTGTCACTGAAGGCATCAAAACTATGAATGAACACGTGGAGTTATGTACTGAACAAAAAAAGGTGAAATAACTGAAAACATGTTTTATATTCTAGTTTCTTCAAAATAGCCACCCTTTGCTCTGATTACTGCTTTGCACACTCTTGGCATTCTCTCTATGAGCTTCAAGAGATAGTCACCTAAAATGTTTTTACTTCAGAGATGTGCCTTATCAGGGTTGATTAGTGGAATTTCTTGCTTTATCAATCATTTTTTTTCAATCCACTATGGTATGGAACAAGACAGAAAGGGGAATGGTCTTTGTATGTACAAAAACAGTATTCATTTTTGTTTCATAGTTTGCTACTATAGCACTCATTTTCCGCTTAATTACTTTATCACAATTTAAATTATTTTTAAATGAATCATTAGTTTAAAGTAATTATTTTATTTTATGCAGGTTAAATGTCCCAATTGCCAGACTGACCTGTCTTACATAGAATTAAAGCACATACATATTTTTAAAAGGGTGCAGCTGTTTGCAACTGTTACATTTTTCAAACCAAAAATATAACAAGAACATCACCAGCTAGTACCGTATTTTCCGCACTATAAGGCGCACCTAAAAACCACAAATTTTCTCAAAAGCTGACAGTGCGCCTTATAACCCGGTGCGCTTTATATATGGATAAATATTAAGATTCATTTTCATAAAGTTTCGGTCTCGCAACTTCGGTAAACAGCCGCCATCTTTTTTCCCCGTAGAAGAAGCGCGCGGTGCATGCTGGGATATGTGACGTTTCATTTCCATTTGTGTGTTTATGTAAAGACCCCAAAATGGCTCCTATTAAGTGTGTTGTCTGTCTAATTATAAATAATGCAGACGAGGCGTGTTAACTGAGTTCTCAACGTTTACTCACAGCGTGCTCATAACCACATTCTAACTCCCACCATACAACAACGCTTCTCAGGGCTACCGCGCATGCTCGTCACTATCGTTGCATGCTGGGTAGTGTAGTTGTTATATTTGCTAGCTCATAACATCACATTAAGAGACACGCTTACGCGCTTAATTCAATACTCGCCATCATTCCGGGTGGATTGACAAAAGACCTCCAGCCGCTAGATATTGGTGTCAACAGGGCATTCGAAGCTAGACTGCTAACTGCGTGGGAACAGTGGATGACGAAGAAGCGCGCGGTGCATGCTGGGATATGTGACGTTTCATTTCCATTTGTGTGTTTATGTAAAGACCCCAAAATGGCTCCTATTACCGGTAAGTGTGTTGTCTGTCTAATTATAAAAAATGCAGACGAGGCGTGTTAACTGAGTTCTCAACGTTTACTCACAGCGTGCTCATAACCACATTCTAACTGCCAGCACATACAACAACGCTTCTCAGGGCTACCACGCATGCTCGTCACTATCGTTGCATGCTGGGTAGTGTAGTTGTTATATTTGCTAGCTCATAACATCACATTAAGAGACACGCTTACGCGCTTAATTCAATACTCGCCGTCATTCCGGGTGGATTGACAAAAGACCTCCAGCCGCTGGATATTGGTGTCAACAGGGCATTCAAATCACGACTGCGAACGGCGTGGGAACAATGGATGACTGAAGGCGAACACACCTTCACTAAGACAGGCAGACAGTGCCGGACGACATACGCCAACATCTGCCAGTGGATCGTAAATGCCTGGGCAGATATTTCGGTCACAACTGTGGTCCGAGCTTTCCGGAAGGCAGCATTCACAGAACTGCTGGACAACAGTGACACTGACTCCGATGACTTCGACGAGACGGAACCGGCCATTTTGGATCCCACATTTGCCCAACTTTTCAATTCGGACACCGAAGACGAAGAATTCGAAGGATTTACGAATGAAGAATAACTTCAGAAAGTGAGCGTTATGTTTATTTTGTGTGTTGTGACATTAACGTTCGAGCAACATTATGTTGCTATTGCTCTGCACTATTTTGAATTTTACTATGTTTGTGATTGCACATTTGAGTACATTTTGGGACAGAGTTGTTAGAACGCTGGTTTTTAATATATTATTAAAGTTTGACTGACCTATCTGACTGTTTTTTTGACATTCCCTTTAGCGCAGCGTAGGCGCGGCTTATAGTCCGGGGCGGCTTATAGGTGGACACAGTTTTGAAATATGCCATTCATTGAAGGTGCGGCTAATAACCCGGGGCGGCTTATAGTGCGGAAAATACGGTAGTTACCGTACATTATTGTGTGCTAAAAGCAATAAGTGGTCAGGATATAATGCTTAAAATCATTTGGAAAGGTAGCAATGTCTAGGCATCTCCGTAAAGGTAGCAAACAACCCCTTTTAGTGGGACACGCTGGATTTTCACAGGGCCGATTAAAATCACCCCCTATGGCTCCTGGTGACTCACTAGATTGAAAACCTATCAACATCACTGATCATTCTGGCATGTGTATAAGTCACATTATGATCTGCAATGCAATGCATGTGAAGTGTTGTCAGTCATGTTATGTGATTGTATGTGTAACTTAGTACATTTGTCTATGGCATGACATAGTGTGACTTGACCACAAGAAGCTGTGGGACAGGGATGTGTAAGTGAGGTTTTTATTAGGGCTTATGATAGCATTGTGTTAATATGTATGAGTGCACATGTGTTACTGTGTACATTGTTTGAGTGTTGATATTACAATTGTGTTATCTATGACACTTTATATTGCTCCTAAATTTCGCTGTGCTTCTAACTTTTTTCTGTGCTACTAAACAATTGTTTCATGTAGTAGCACCGGTGCGGCTAATAAACAAAACTAAATGTACAGATCAAGGACTGCCAACACCTTAGCATTGTTGTGACTAAAAGCCTCATGGAACTGCTGTAGGTTCTCCAACTATCTTTTGTCCAATAAAAAAGAGTTTTGATGATGTCTAGAGAAGTATTTCCATCCATTTTATACAGCTTGTCCCTTTCGGGGTCCCGGGGGGGCGCTGGAGCCTATCTCAGCTGCATTTGGGCAGAAGGCGGGGTACACCCCGGACAAGTCGCCAGCTCATCGCAGGATTTGATAGATATAAATCGAACTTGCATTAAAAAAACGTAATGCCAAAACGCAAAAAATTCCACGTGTTACCAAACTAACACCTTGCCACAACACCACAGATAATTTTAAAAAGATGTAAATATGTCAGTTGGGTCTCTCAACTAGGTTGCCTGCAATTATGTCTAAGATCCAACAGGTGTCAGTATCGAGCAACACAAGTACTACACTGCTTGACCATTGTGCAAATCAGTGAACTAAGAGAGGGACTAGCTAAACAGCCAATCGCTTAACAGTATCAACTATCAAGTTTGGTCGTGCCATATCGCTGTTGATTCTCTGCACGGAGCGAGAATTGAATTAAAAAATTAGTATTACAGAGACAGAATACATTTTCGATAAAATATGAAAAGTCACCTCAACAGTATGCCAGTTTTTTGCACTTTTTCAAACGAACCGTCGTCCTTTGCCGCGCCCATCTTTTCTTTTCAACCCATGTCTGTTACCTTTTACAACAGGTAGTAACTAAAGTGCAGGACGGTATTACTAAAATAACAAAATGTGCTAGTTTAAAAATAATAATTGGGTCCAATAATAGTAAATATTAGTTACTGCATAATATAAACCAATATTTGAATAAAAATAACAGACCCAATTAAATTTGTGTAACTTCCTGGCAGTAAACCGGCAAAAAAATACTCTTCTCAGTCTCTCAATGTTTACCTTTTCACACGTTTCGTTACACTTTATTAAGCATTTCTTACATACCGTATTTTCCGCACTATAAGGCGCACCTAAAAACCACAAATTTTCTCAAATGCTGACAGTGCGCCTTATAACCCGGTGCGCTTTATTACGATTCATTTTCATAAAGTTTCGATCTCGCAACTTCGGTAAACAGCCGCCATCTTTTTTCCCGGTAGAACAGGAAGCGCTTCTTCTTCTACGCAAGCAACCGCCAAGGAAAGCACCCGCCCCCATAGAACAGGAAGCGCTTCTTCTTCTACTGTAAGCAACCACCCGCCCCCGGAAGAAGAAGAAAAAACGCGCGGATATCACCGTACGTTTCATTTCCTGTTTACATCTGTAAAGACCACAAAATGGCTCCTACTAAGCGACAAGGATCCGGTTCATAAAAAGACGCAATCTCTCCATCCGCACACGGATTACTACCGTATTTCACAGCAACTGATATTCCTGTGAACCGCACTGTGGAACGGGAGCACGTACGGTGAATATTCGCACCACAGGGAATGAGAAGTCATCCTTCACTGTGGTTCTAGCTTGCCATGCTAACTTCCACCCATGGTGATATTCAAAAGGAAGACCTTGCCAAAAGAGACCTTTCCAGCCGGCGTCATCATAAAAGCTAACTCGAAGGGATGGATGGATGAAGAAAAGATGAGCGAGTGGTTAAGGGAAGTTTACGCGAAGAGGCCGGGTGGCTTTTTTCACACAGCTCCGAAGGCGAACACACCTTCACTAAGACGGGCAGACAGCGCCGGACGACATACGCCAACATTTGCCAGTGGATCGTAAATGCCTGGGCAGATATTTCGGTCACAACTGTGGTCCGAGCTTTCCGGAAGGCAGGATTCACAGAACAACAGCGACACTGACTCCGATGACTTCGACGAGACGGAACCGGCCATTTTGGATACCACGCTTGCGCAACTTTTCAATTCGGACACCGAAGACGAAGAATTCGAAGGATTTACGAATGAAGAATAACTTCAGAAGGTGAGCGCTATGTTTATTTTGTGTGTTGTGACATTAACGTTCGAGCAACATTATGTTGCTATTGCTCTACACCATTTTGAATTTTACTATGTTTGTGATTGCACATTTGCGTACATTTTGGGACAGAGTTGTTAGAACGCTGGTTTTCAATATATTATTAAAGTTTGACTGAACTATCTGACTGTTTTTTTGACATTCCCTTTAGCGCAGCGTAGGCGCGGCTTATAATCCGGGGCGGCTTATTGGTGGACAAAGTTATGAAATATGTAATTCATTGAAGGTGCGGCTAATAATCCGGTGCGCCTTATAGTGCGGAAAATACGGTAATCATTTTTTTGGACCTTAATTTAAAGACGTTATTGTTATGTGTTTATTGTGATTTTAAAACTTTGTTTATATTAATTTGATTATATTAATTAAGTGTTTTCCATGGTTGTGTTGACCATTCCTATTCGCCTTGATAGCTGAAGGGATTATAATCAAGAGGAAGGTTACACTTGAAATAAAAATGTTAACATTTAATGCATTTTTCTCCTGGTCCATATTTTCCATCTGTTATAAAAAATATCAATAATTATCGATATCGACCA
Source organism: Nerophis lumbriciformis (assembly GCF_033978685.3). Lineage (NCBI taxonomy): Eukaryota > Metazoa > Chordata > Actinopteri > Syngnathiformes > Syngnathidae > Nerophis > Nerophis lumbriciformis. Next base: position 4,740,499 of record NC_084580.2, read on the forward strand.
ATATAATGCAACAAAATGTTGTTCTTATTTGTACTGTAAAGTTCAAATTTGAATGAAAATAAAATGACGTCTAAGTCTAATATAGAAAACGTATATTGTGCTAGTTTTCGGACATAACGTTCAGCCCTACTGCTAATAGCACTCAACAAAAATACATTAAAAAAAAAAATACAGTTACATAGTATACACGTGGTTCGTATCAATATCGTCCGATCTCTCTCATGGATGATCAGAATCAGAATTGGCAGCATAAACCCCTAATCGGAACTTCGCAACTAAGACCGACCTGGTAGTAACATTGTTCAATACAGCTCTTGGACTTCATGAGATATACCAGTAGCGTGATCCAGTTAAAAATACCTCCTCAATTCCCGAGATGTTGTTGACTCCCAGCTTCTTGAGGGAGAACTGCAGCTTCTTGTCATCTGCTGTCGCTGTTCTGTGCACAACCTTCTTCTTTCTACGGGCTGATCCCTGCAACAACAACATGCCTGTTTTCACAGTCAATGGTTGGAACGTGCCAGAATTCAACAGGTCCAGCTTGTAGCCCAACTCACCTTACCACCTATGCGGACTTGAGCCTGCAGTTTGGCAAGCTTCTCCTGGTTCATCATGGACTCCTTCATCTGACACAACAAATATAGGTTTCTAAGAACTTAGACCAATAAGCAAAGTTTCGTCTTTCAAGACTGATTAAATGAAAAAATATTCAGCTCGATTAAAGTACAGTCTGACAGGTGATATAGGCTTTGTAAATACAAATAACTGTCAACCATGAATCTCCATCAAATACAACTTTAATGTAGAACAGCTGTGTTAAAGAGTTAAAAATAATGCATCCAGAAACTGTTTACCACTTGTTTTGGACTTGTGAAAGTACTCAATCACTATGGCAGGGCATCTGTCGTTTCATCCTGGACAATATTCACGACAAATTTGTGCTTTGTTTTAAAAATGTGCCATTTGGTTTTACACAGTATGAGAAAAACATTGAAAGGGAATTTTACCTTTGCAACCTCATTATACTATTCGCTAAGTTTTATATTCATAAATGTAAGTTTCTTCAATAGCCGACCAGTTTTTTGTGCCTTTCAAAAATAATTAGAACTTTACTTTAAAACACTTTCTACCTCTAACCAAAAAGCTGTGAAAACTATCATGTGGTGCTCCAAATTTGGATTATTTACGGAACTTGTGTGAGCCTATTGCTTTACACAAGTATATATATATATTGCATTCTTCTTTAGTTGCTTTACTGAGTTTATAACCCCCTGGCGCTGTTTTAAACTGTTTCTGCACTTGTTTTGATTATTATCATTTCTTTGCTTGTATGTAAATGTTGTAAAAAATTTTTTTTAGAAATAGCTGCAGACTCTAGTTTTCAACTAAGACCGCCACTATCAAGTCAGGCAGCTGAAGCCTAACATGGACTGCAGTAATAGATAGTCAATGTATGCTATGAACATCGCTGCATTGATTTTCAATGAAAGTTTACATTTTGTAAACAATGTGCACAGTAGAAAGCAAGCTAATTAGCCACCAAAGCTAATAGACTAGCTAGGGCCTCGACAACGAGATGTTCGCATATCTGGCAGTTTATTCTTCTACTAAAGATTCCTGCGGTGTAACTCACAGTCTACATTGCACGAAACTAATATTAAACAAGTTGAATTAGGTGGTAAAGTATCTAAAGAAGGGAAATTACTTGGGAGTGTATGGTCACGCGGCTCCACAGCGGATGGAAACTCGGAGAAAGGAAGAAAAACCGGACGTGACGTCTGAGAAATACTTTCTACCGGACGAGCTCGCAATTTTTTAAATAACATTTATAATATTTTTAATTCAGGGTATAATTTAAAAAATCACACTGTAAGTGATATTTTCGTTCACAATTTTTACAGTTTTTGATTCGTACTATTCAAGATTGGCTTCGCTGTACAGTCACGCGCCCTGCATATCACTAATATATTTTATTCATTATTAGTATGTACAAGAAAATGAC